>NC_043766.1:16583593-16763593 GCF_902148845.1 Salarias fasciatus | reverse complement strand
CAGCTGTCAATCTCCCTGCCGTGCTTCTCAGAGTTAAGGTTTCTGCCGTTCATCTTTGCTGCACAAAGTGCATGTGGGACAGGTGTTGGAACAGAAAGCAGGAGGGTGTGTGTTTGTTTTTGGCAAAGATAGACGGTTAATGCACTTTTCTGTGATTTTTTTCTGCCTAAGTGAATACGTCAAATAGAAATTTTACTTCATGAAACATTCCGTGACAGAAAACTAGAAGACAGAAGCATGATTTATGCCATCAGTTGTATGAAAACCCAAAAGATCCTTATTTCTAAATACACTTTACTTACAGTACCTATGCAAATGTTTCATTAGTTTCAAGTGAATTGTGTTTGTTTGTGATTTTACTGACTTCTTAGATTTTTTTAGAATCCATTAATTATGGAATTGTCTATTTTTTCATTAGAGGGATCTGATATGTTGACCCTTGTCTTTTTTTTCCAGTATCATGATCTGTGAAATGATTTTTTTTATTATATTTAATCAATTCCAACTTCATCATTTTGCTCTTTTCTTCTTTCCTCTTTTATTTGGTAAATTCATCTGGAGTTGTCGTAATGGGACTTTAGGCAAAGAGCGTCTCAGCTCTTTAAATAACTGGACTTCACCACCATCTGGGAAATTCATCTATATTCTCAGGGCCTGCCTCATGCACCTGATAGCAGCAGTAAGAATGAAGTTATACTGCAACTTTTTCCCTTTTCATTAACAAAACGCAAAGACTATTGGGAGATGTGCCGTCACATTTCTCAAAATCAAATAGTTTTAAAGTGCCAGGATTGCTGGCTGATATTTGTTTTGTTGATATAATCAGGTGAATGTACAATGCGGAGAATACCAGAGTTGTTTTTCTCATTTACTTTTGAATTTCAGCAAAGTCCTCTGAAGTTTTTACTGCACCATTTCCAAAAACATAGGACAATGTGTGAAATGTGAATGAAAACAGAATTGCAATAATCCATAAACCTTACAAATGCATTTGTTTTAATACTCAATGAATCATTACCAACATATCACATGCTGAGACTGGGACATTTTACCATTTGATGGAAAATATTAGCTCATTTTGAAAGCAGCAACACCTCACTAAAAAGTTAGAACAGGGCCAACAAAAAGCTGAAAAAGTATTGCCAAAAGTCAGAAACAACTGAAGGACCACTTGGCAACAGGTCAGTAGCACGACTTATAAAAGAAGCATTTCAGAATGGCCCAGATGTGTATATGTTCACTGATCTGCAGTGGCATAATCCAAAAAATTTAGAGGGTGTTTGTACATCAGGGTTGAGGCCAAAGGTTGAAGTTCGATCCTTGTGATCGTTTGGCCCTCAGGCTCCACTGGATGAAAAGTATAAATCTGAACAGAAACACACTGTATGGACTCAGGAAGCTTTCCTGAAATCACTGCATGTGGGTTCGATTCAGTTCAGTGTGCAAGGCATGCCTGGAAGACGCCATATGGAAACACAGTCAGTTAGATTATCATTATGGCAAACTGTTGTGATGTGAGATGAACAAAACATTAGAAATTATTTTTTGGAAAGCACAGCTGCTGTGTCCTGTGGACGAAAGAGGGAAGAGACAATTCAGTTTTATCAGCAGAAAGTTCCAGTAGCAGAAAGGCTGCATCCCTGATTTCATGGAGTTGTATTAATGTCTATAGTTGCTTACACATCTGAGAAAGACCATCATAGTACACTGACAAGTTAGCAGCTGATCTACATTTTTGTTCCTTCAGATCCAGCATATTGCAGCTGGACTAAGCTAAAGCCACATGCTGCATCTGCATCCATTGCCGCAGCATAGTTTCACAGTAGAGGAGTGTGTGTGCTGGGCTGAGCTACCTGTCGCCTGAACCTTTCAGCAACAGAAAAAAAAAATGGTATCATAATAGAAATCAAACAAAAAAATTGATCAGTGAAGGCAAACACTGAAACTATTATTACTGTGGAAATTTGGACGTTGGGATGAAGCCGAGGTGAATGTTTTCATCTGGAAGTGAAAGAATCGTCTGTTCTCGTCTGGGCCGGTCCAGTCGAACTGGCTGTGTTTTTGGACCACTTAGATTTCCATTAGAATATTCTTGTGACTTTGTGCGTCTCAGTGTTCACTATCTGGTGGACTTGCAACCCTGCAAGGTAGTGAGGGTCAGTTTTAGTGCCCTGTGGCCATGAACTTGAAAGGGCAGTATATAAGATGAGTGCATAGTTTCTCTGCAGTGTGGGTTTTGTTTTGTTTGTTTATTTGTTTTTTTACGGTAGACATGAGTGGAGTTGGCTGAAGGGGAAGTTTTCCTGTTTGCAAGCAACTGCAAGACAATTCTGCAACCTCAGACTGTATGGCTGCTGTTTGTGTGAGTGTCGGTGTAATTAAATTCTTCAGTGATTTCCACTCACACAGTGACAGTGTTTGTTCAGGACTGTTTTGAAAAGTTGAGTACTTGCAACCAGCAGAGCGATCTCCTCATTTTCTCCTTATTAACCACTAATTGAGAGAAAGAGCGAACGAACGAGTCAAGAAAAAAAAGAGAAAGATGTGATGAGGACGATGGAATAATAAGAGAGTGAGACACACACACACACACACACAAACACACACACACACACACACACACACACACACACACACACACAGAGTATTAATGTGTATTAATCAGTGGTCCGGGTAATAGTGATCTGTATTTTTGGAGCCAATCTAATTTCCCTCTAATGAGGGATTGTGATCTGTCTATTAGTTCCTTGATGTCTCTGTCACTCTTCCACTTAGCCTTGTACACACACACACACACACACACACACACACACACACACACACACACACACAGTTAACACTCATAGAAGACAAGTGATTTGTGCTCGTAGGGTTGGATGTTTACTTTCACCTATATACACATGGTGGTCACAACAACAGTGCGACAGTCAGACCTGTATTTCAATTTATTCTATAAATGAAATACCTGCTTTGAGAAACAACTTTTTTTTTTCCATTGTTCAGGAGAGGTGAGGCCTGTCACTCAGTTAATTAAGACTGATGTGATCAACCTACAGTTGGTCATTTAAGAAAATGTTTTGGCTGAGGTGTTTTAGGGGTTCACGCCATGACAAAGTTATAAGGTGTGTCAGAGTTGTGTGTCTCCTTGCTGTAGTCTGTTAGTGCAGGTTCATGGCATCAAAATGAGTGACAGCCCACCGGTGAACCGCTGTATTCCCATCCACTGCCAGCGACTTCTTGAGCCACCGTAAATGTGGTGACTTTGACTGATAGCAGTCAGTAAATCAATGTCAGTCTGAATTCTGCATTTTTTGTACAGGGTATCAGTTCAGTGCCGTTAAGATTATAATCTTTGAATTTTATTGAAGTACATTTTTCTAAATGCATAATTTGTGACTTGAAATATTCTGAAGAAGACACTTGACATGCTCGAAGAATCAGAGCCAATCAAGCAAGAGACTAAGATAATTAAAAGCTGGTTCACAATAGTGATGATTCAGTAACCCTGAAATGAAACAGGTCTTATGCCTTTTTGACACTTTGAAAAAAATCACTCACTGGTCCCACCAAATGTCAATAAAGTCATTGAATTCATTGCATTTATATTAAAACAGTGCATTTCTCCACTGAACCAAGATACACCTTATGACAAGACTAGAATGTACTGGGATCCATTCATGTAATGGGAACTGTTTTCTTAGTGAAAGCATGGATGGGTTTCACTAAGTGCACAGCACATTTATCAGGATAAGAAAAGCTGTAGCTTTTGTCAATTATGACCAAAACAAAAGACAACTGAAACAAACTAAAAAAAAGCTGCATCCAGAAGAGGACAAACAGGAGAATTACACACACAAAAAAAATAATCTGTCATTAATCTTTATAAAATGTAATTTGGAATTATGTTCATAACAGGCGATTATGAAACAAAAGTCTTTAAACTGATTCAACTGTTTTCATGTGAGGCGGTTTGTAAGTAGCCTCATATCATTGCTGAAATACCCAAGGACAGTCCTAACTTTCCTTCCGACTTCCTCTCGCTCTCTCCAATCAGGAAGTCACTATCAAAGATCATTGAGCCATGCATCTCAATGAGGGGGCAGATTGATTGGCTGGAACAGAGCAGAGGCAGGGTTCGATCTTTGCCCTAAGGTCCTGAAAAGGGAAATATGGTCACAGGGACACAGTCACAGAGCCACCCGGTCTAGTCTCCATCAACAAGATGATTGGACACATAGATGCCGAGCCACGCCTGTGCCTGATGGAACAATTGTAGTGACTAATGGAGACGATGAGAGAGACGAAGAACAAGAGGGAGAGGAAGAGGAATTCAGAGTTTGTGTGCTGATTGACCTGTGGTCAGAAGGGTTATGTCCATTGATCTGTAGGGCAGAAGAAAAGGGCTTTGGCCTGAGGTGCTTCAGAATGAGTCTATTTGGGGTTTAGATTCCTGTCCATTCCCACCAGGAGCTTTTTCAATATCTGACTCCCCAGGACTTACAGCAGCCATCTCCCGTTGTCTATGTAATGCACAGAGCACTACTAATGCCAAAGGCCAATCAATGTTCTACAAGAGGTTGATACAGATCTTATTAGTCAATGAATGATCATTAGTGGTCTAACGAGGCATTGATTTGTGCAAGGGCCAAAGGTTGCGGTGGTTGTGGTGAGTGTCTTTAATACATTAAACACAATTGATTCCACAGTAGGAGGGGATATTTTGAAGGATGCTAGAATTAGATTGGACAGTGAGCGATTTGAGGTCAAGCCAGCAGAGCAAGTGTACCTTCATCGGCCACTGAATGTGGTTAGGATTGAACATGGGGGCGAGCAGGGTGTTTGTCTTTTATGTATTACCGCTGTAGCAATTCCGCAATTAATAAGAAACAGATATCTAGAAGTACTAAGTCAAAGGGAACTGGACTCGCTGTTTCAAAGGCTCGAACAGCAGCCTTTGAAAGCTGAGGAAATGACTCTGCTCATAGCAGATGTGTTACTACAGGGCCTATTATGTTGCTCATTAAATACCCAACCTCTCAATAGGCCATTATTTCCCCAATAAAAAACAAACGGCGGCCTGCATACTTTCCCTTCTCCCCCCTCTGCTTCAGAGGTTAGCTCTACCTCACAGACGGCAAAAAACCCTGACTAATATCCTGCATGTGAAGCTTTTAAATAGGAAGCAGGCCGCGGGATAGGGTGGGGTACAGGTGTGGCAGGAGCCAATGGCTTTTATAGCCCTCCATCTCCTCTGAAAGTGTGCCAAGGACCTGCCTACACAACCCACCACTGCAGTGTTAGCTGCCAAGCGTTAACTTCACTCCCCCCACCAATCTCTACGCTTACTGGTTATATAGAGTCTATGCTTGTTATGGCTTTATAGAGGGATTTCTGATGTGCTTAGAGAATTGTTTGATGATTGGGATAATGATGCCATTTGGAGTGAGTTGTCTCAGCACTTTATCACCAGCGAACACAGGAAAACAGGCCCAGCCTACGCAAAACAAGCTCTATTTCCTCCACATCCTCCCCTGAATGCATGCTCATATGTTCCCTGCCATTCAAAACCTTCCAATCCTGGTCATGTCAATCAGAATTACACCACGTCTACAGGTTTGTCACCAGGGGGACGTTTGTCACCATGTCTTCCCTGCAGAACAGCCTTTTCATGCCCCGGCATAATGTCAGTGGGTGACATCCAGGCCTGATGTGATGTGGCATTCACTAAAGGTCACGTTAGGCATCTTCGCTCTGTCTGCATCAGCAGAACTGGCAGCCGTCATATGGACGCTGGCATCGGCTATTACCCGGGCCCTCGGGGGGTCTTGATGTTTTCAGAATTGTTTGTCAGCAAGATTCTGATCTCTCTGTTTCTGTGGTGAGTCTTCAGCTCAGGGGAGTCCCAGTTCACACTGATGCAGAGCAGCAGGAGTCAGATCTGTCTCTCAATCATGGATGATGAGAAGGAAGACAGAATCATATTTATGATTTGAAAAGATGAACTTTGCGGTTCACATGATGCTGTGATTGTGAAGATGAAGACATAAAACTGTGTTAGCATGAGGTTTTTGCATAGAAACTAGTTTCCGTTCAACTTAAGATATATTTTATGGTTAATATATGTTTGGTTTTGTCAAATTTTGTGACACTGCTCATGGTTATGTGACAGGTTTTGCTGTAATTTCAGGTATGAGTATTGAAAAGATTAATGAAACAGTGTAATAAATGAATTAAAATGTGCGGCGTCACAATCGGCACATTTGGCTTTCAATAGGATCGCCCTCGAATACAGTCAGAGTTGTCTGTGTGAGAACCACATATAAAGGATGAGAATGGAATCTGTACAAAGGCGAGACAGTGAGGAAAGGAGGTCCTGAACTGGCGAGACACAAAGAAAGAAAAAGGAAACCATCGCAGAAGGAGAGACAGTGAATCCATTAGGAGATGAGCCAGTCAAACTTTGCACAGCGTGGCGAGAGGGGGCCAATCCATCTGAGCCAGTTGCCGTAGTGAGGGAACGGTTAACAAGCCCCACAGGCAGGTTTTACAGCCCCTGTTGTGTGTCGTAGACCCCCCAGGCTGAAGAGGGGCTGAGACTGACTGATACTGACAGGGTTTATGTGGGCGGGGGCGGAGGGCAGCAGGGTTTTGGTGGGGGTGTGGGGGTTTGGAGACGTGTGAAAAGGTACTCATGAACCAACAACTGTCACTTACGAGGGTGCCGCACAAGTTTCTATCAACACACACGCACGCACACACGCACGTGCATTCACATGTACAAACAAATGTTCATTTGTACATTTGAACCTGTCCGCTCCCACACCATTAAATCTGATGTCGGTGTGGAGCAGAGGTGAGGAGTGAGCTCCTGTAGGAGAAGGGGGGCTTTTCCAAAAAGTGGACCAATAAAACACTTGAAAATCAAATCCCATTGCTCTTATCGCGGCGCCATTCAGAGATGTTATCTGTGCAGGTAATGTGGTTATAAATTCAATTTCAGCCCACAGATTTCATTGTTTACTGATGCCTGCATGTTCCAGACGGCAGAGCGCAGAAAGCTCGGGAACGCTCAGTGCGTGTCGGGAAAACTCATTTAGCCTTCCGCAAGGGGATGCAAAAAAGACGAGAGGGTTGATGGGAGAAGGGGGGTGAAACCAGGAGAGCTGTCACTCTCCCAAGGACACCTGACTCTGCTTTCTATTTTCTGCCCCATGTTTTATTTAGAGGCCATTTTGTCCTATTTGGTTCCTCATTATAGGGTCTCATAGCTCAACTGATGTCAGGGGAAAGCTCCTGCCGACAGACAAGCTTGTCATGTCGCCGGTCATTGGGAGTCGGAGTCGGGCAAAGTGTTTGTCCAGCGCTTGGATAATAGGGTCCTAGAGGAAGTTCAGTCCACTGTGCTCCACGCTGCTTTTGAGAAAATGACAAACTCATTAACTTGTGTTTGTAATTTTCTACTTCAAAAAGGCTCAAATTGAGATTGCCAGAAGATGTCGTTTCTTTTCTCCTTGACTGTGCGGCGATGGGAAATTAGGCGCATCTTGCCTACTAGCCTTCTACATATGATTGATGGCTTTCAGGAGTAAATCACCTCATCTACTAGGTAAAATCTTGATATAGTAGAGCTCCTCCGGCTCCCAGCTGGCTGCTTATGGCAGTAATCCATCAGTGAGGCCCAATGGGCCGAGCGGCCCTCCTGGGTAATGTTCCTATTGACAGCCTATGATGTCAGCACACTGACAGCAGGGAGCCGAGTGGTGTGTCCCTGTGTGAGTGTGTGTGTAACCTTATTTTACTCTCACCAACACTGTCTATCAATAGTGCAGACAGGTCCGCTGAACACACAAACACACACAGGACGGGCCTCGGCCTCTGAACATACACATGTTAACTAACAGCAGCGCTGGAAAAAATGAATACATATTTTTTCTGAAGTTTTTTTTTTCTCAGTCATTTGTACTTCGTTCTTATTACTCCATTTAATTAAACTTTACCCATTCAAACTGTACTCTAGCTGTCTCTTTATTAAATGTACATGCTAACAAGTGTTTGGGCTGCAAAATATAAAAACTGTTTTTTTTTTAATTTCTGGGATAAAATTTTGATCTCGATTCCATTTCAAAAACAACTTCAGTCAAACTCTTTTTTTCATATTTAATGAAAAATCCCTTTGTGTTTTTAATTGTATAAAATTACATTTTTATTTGTCGCCTATTGTCATTTATTAAATGTCAATATTTTCTGCTTATGATAATTTGTTTTTCAGATCATGTATTTTTGTTTTGCAGACTAATATTTTAACAAATGTTATTTTGTGTAACACAGAGTCTAATTCAGTATTTAATAAATGAACCTCAATGAGTAAATTATTTTATCTTCATATCTTTCTGCCTAAAAAACTATACATATGTAAATAGATACAGTCATAGGCTAAAATACTGCATACCATCTACTAAATATTGTATTTATTGCCGGCTGCCGAATAAATATTTTGACAATTTAAGCATTAAGTAATTTAGCATGAGCGCAAAGCAAATAAGCTAAAGAAAAAAATTGATGCAAACCCTTTACCACTTCTTGTTGCTGTAAGTTTGATGTCAGTCAGCCTCACAGATGTTTAAATGAGATAATGTAATACAGGACACATTGTGTCAAATAGTGCCTCTTCTTATTTGAGTTTTGACTTTTTGTGTTTTCAGGCAAAGTGAAGTGTCTCTATGATGCTCAGGCCCCAGTGTGTCCCGTCTGCCAGGCCGTCCTGCGACCAGGAGAGCTGCAGGAGCACATGGAGCAGGAGCTCTCCAAACTCGCCCAGCTGCAGATCAGGTATCACTTTCAATCTGTCACTTGATTTAGCGGTGATCAAAATAAAAGAAAATATCCTCATACTTTTATCTTCATCTTTATTTTGTATTGCTACCATTCTGTCCCACAGGGGATAATTATCTGAACTTTGCAACAAAGCGAAGTGTAATGGAAAGAGGGCAGTGGGACAATGAAAAAAATTAAATAGTTAATTCAGTTCAATGAAAAGGATCGAGCAATTGATGAGACTACTTTCAAATAAAATGAAAACCTCGAAGGAACAACCACCGAGCATAAATAACTTGAACGGTGAAGCTACCTGATTTCAATTTTCAACAGCAAAGACCACAAACTTACCAAATCCAACCCACAACCAAGATCCAGACACACACTCATCCTGATGAACCAGCAGCCGTTCCCTGGTCTGCTTCCACTTCTGGCAAAGTCAGTAAATACAGCTGTTTGCGCGGAGGCAGAAGAGGTCCCAGAAAAGACACAACAATGAAGACCGTGGCAGTAAAGCTTTTATTACCAACAGAAATCCAAATAGCGTCAGGATCATGGCTTCATGTCCTCCTTGTAGCCTCCCTGAAGTTTTCACTCCCTCCGTTTATCCAGTCTTTCTGTTTATCCCGGATTTTCCATGCAGCGTTAAGTTGATGATTAATGCTGACAGATTCTATATCTAAAAGCCTTCCTCTTTTGTCCCCGGCCTCAGTTTCCCCGAGGTGGTGTGTCCTGTCTTCTCTGTCACCTGTGTACAGTGTTTACAAGCTGCCGCATTGTTCCCTACATATTTCATATTGCAGCCCGCGGCCTCCAGGCGACAACTCATACCGCGGACGGATAATGTCCTGCTAATGGCTGCTTTGAGACCGCGACACACACACACACACACACACATACACACACACACACACAGACTCACACACACACACACGCACACACACACACACACTCAAACAATCACACATACACACATGCACGTACACAAATGGTTTGAAACATGCACAACCAACTGGATCTCAACCACACACACACACACACACACACACACACACACACACACACACACACACACACACACACACACACATTACCTGCTGCTTAGACCAGAAGAATGATTCTTCCAATAAAGACATTACACTCCAAATCTGCTTAACGACCGCTCCGTGGACAGTAATGGTTTCAAATTGAACTTGGCCCACGGGGACAGTGTGTGTGTGTGTGTGTGTGTGTGTGTGTGTGTGTGTGTGTGTGTGTGTGTGTGTGTGTGTGTGTGTGTGCATGGGTGTGTAAGACATAAAATGTGTAAGAATAAAATGAGATTAAACTGAGACTGAGATACAAATTCAGACAAGATAAAAGCATAGCTTCACCAGATTACATTTGAAATATATTTATTGTATTTATATGTGAAACAGGAAGCGTGAGTTTGTGAGTTGTCTACATGTTTGCAGCGACTTTATTTTTACCAGCCTATTTAATCAACACGCTGTTGTTGTGTTTGCTCATACAGTGGAACTCCAGTGCAGCATGACCACCTCATAAGGACACCAAAGGTACATGTAAAGCTTTCCTATCTTCATGACGCCAGTTATATTGCTTCTGCTTCTGACTGAAAATCTTACGTTAGCTTCTCCTTTTCCTCGTTCAGTCTCTCTCACTTTCTCTGCACATCAAGCGTGAAGGAGGGTCTCCCAACTTGCCTCCTCAACCATCTGAAGAAGTCCATTCAGACCGATACCAGGTTGGTTTATCACAGTAACACAACGAAGATTAGATGGTTTGAACCTCAGATTAAAGCTTTTTCCTGACTGTGCAAATATTTGTATTTTCGCTATTGTTCAGATTTATTGTACGTCTGTTTTCTCAGCAGTTACCACTGATTTAGTCTACTGAAAGTACATTAGTAATGCACTTAAGTAAATAGTTACAATGATGAAGAACTGTTGTGGTGCCAGTGACTCACCGCTGTTATGGCCTGGGGTCGATGAAAGTCTGCCTCCTGTTCAGCGGCTCCCTCAACATTAACACTTTCATCAGGAGTCAAGTCAAGCCAGTGTTAGAATGCAGTTAAAAACACAATCGTTACTCAGAGGGATTTGCAGACTTTACAATACACTGAGTCCTCAGACATGTGACTCATATCAGTCAAAGAAAACAGTTTAATGACCACAGTCTCACAGATGCTGTGTTAAAAGCCTGATTAGGGAAAATAATCACAATTCTAAAAGTCATGACAAGTCAAAGGAGGAGAAAAACCCTCATTTCACTGGTGGTTGTCCTTAACTATTTGTAGAGATATTTTCTTTTAAGTTTCCATGATAAACTGAAATAAAAAGATCAATATTCCCATGCTTTTCCAACTTCTCCTTTCCTTCGATAAACTTTTCAATGGCATATACTGAGGTTAAAATCTTACCAAAAAATAAATAAATACCTATATTTGTGTTTGTTGCAGACGTTCCTTCGTGTGCGGGCCAATCGGCACACCAGATTAAACGGTACGTCGACACATGCTGAGTGAGCTAAACGTCGTGTTTCACTGCTGCCAAGTCAGTTTGTCGTTGACAGATTTCACTTCAACCAATTCTGTCAGACCTTTTCCTTTGTTCTTCCTTTTTTTTTTTTTTTTTTTACTTTTTTGTTTCCATTGTTCACACTAATGCGCCCAGTTATGTGTTTCGTCCAAACCCCTCCCTCACCAGTCGTTCAGATGCCCCCCCCCCTCTCTCGTTCCCCCACCATCTACACCGGCCTAGCGCCCACACGAGCAGAGGAGCTAATAACCTTTTCAACTTTGACCTCTTGATATGTTAACAGTTGATGACCTCTGCTGGTGCAGGTGCTACGTCAAATCTGCCCCATTACGCCCCCACAGCGCAGGAGCCCACCTAGACTGCATACAAGCTGGTAAGACACACTGCCAAGCACTTTTCTCTTTCCAGCCTTCATGTTTCACTGTCGTGTCATTGGATTGATCTGATCTAGGTTTTTATACACACTGACAGGAGAATGTTTTCTCTTTTTATTTGTCCTGAAAACACAACTTTTTTTAAGCTTGAACACTTTATACATCCTACATCTGTCATAAAAAAACGTGATTTATTGAGAGCATCTCACTTCCTACTATTTAAAGAGTTATTGATGACATTTTTTATAAAACGCTAATCATTTACCCACACCAGCTTTTCAAAAGGAAGGCAATTTTGTTTAAAATGAAATCAATCATTTTCCCATAGGATGAGTTTTTAGCTATCTTCCAGAAATTTGTTGTGTTCATGGTTTTCCCAGTAAAACTCAATCAGAAAATTAAAATGAAAAAAAAAAAATTATCAGAGAATTTCTTTATACAGGATTTCAACGAATTTCAGTTTCCTCCCACTGCTACTAGTCCACTGAATGCATTTCTCCACATGTCTCTTTGCGGTAAACGAACAGCTTAAAATTCTGTTAATCTTTGCTGATATCACCCTCGTTTTTACAGCTGTTGTTTTATTTTGAACGCCATTATCCTCAATAAATAAGTGATAAGCTGTGAATAAAGTAAATAAGTAAATAGCACTCGTGGGCACAAGTGCTGAAGGTTTTACGGGGAAAACTTGTACTACTCTGCGTGATAAATCTGAGAAGTAATCAGCCGGTGTGTGAGTCCTGGCAGACATGAGGGCTCACTGAGCGTCCTGACACCACACACACTTTCTGCTGCTGTTATTATTGCCACTGAGATCCCTTCTGCTCTTAGCTGACTCTTCAAACTGCCTGTGCTGTCGAGGTCTGTTAGCCTTTATTGGTCCTTATAACAGGACAGCATAATGAGCTTCTAAATACACGCCAGGGAAGAGAAAGAAGAGGGGTGAGGAGGAGGAAGGAGAGGGAGGAGGAGGAGGAGGGCTTCTGTTGATTAATCAACCTCTCTCTCTCTCTCTCTCTCTCTCTCTCTCTCTCTCTCTCTCTCTCTCCTTTGTTTGATGAGCTCTTTTTCATCTTTGACCATCTCTTTAACCCTCATTATGTTCGCTGGGATGGCGGCACTCGGGTCACGGCCACCAACTCTCTCTCTCTCTCTCTCTCTCTCTGTGCCCCTGTCTCCAAGCCTTCTCAGGTCGCCACTGTCATCCAGCGGGAATTAGAGGGTCCTAAAACTTAATGTCCCCTTATGCAATCTGCAGTCAGTCAGGTCACAGTGAGAGAGGAGGAGCAGTTGGTGTTCTGCCATGTTAACTTTTATATTTTCCGAGGGGAAAGCGGGGGAGGACAGTGAGATGACAGGACGGGGATGGAAGTAGCGTTTTGCATCCCGCGCTGAGGAAAAAAATAAAATGTATGCAATGCTCATGTATGGCTTTCCTTACTCTTAATTGTGTGTTTGTAAGTGTATTTGCTTGAAACACTTCGTGCAGTGACCATAATCATGGGATGGATTTGGGATTTATCAGAGGTGCAGCCATTTTTTAAAAATCTGATGTGGCTCTTCAGAACTCCCTCACAGCCACGCCTGTCTGACTCCACATGTACTCAGAAAAGTTTTAGAAAGGTAATTCAATACATTATCCATAGGTGTTAAAACTGTATTTTAAATTTTAAAAATAGAGCATTATTTCTGCTATCTATTTTTACTTCGGTATTTTATCTTTTGGAATCATAATAATAATTATAATAATAATACAAATTGAAAAAAAAAACCATTTTTGATTAGTTATTGTGAGAAATAAAACAATTGTGTTAATAAAGTGATCAAAATATTTTTTTTCAAATCTATACAAGTGAAAGTTTGTGAAACCAGTGCACTAATGAGATTGAAGTCTATCATTCCAGTGCAAACAATAAATACAGTAAAATAAATAATAATAAATTATCTGGGTTTTAATCTGGGTATATTACATTATCTTTGAGGTGTTTTTCTTTTAAAGTGTGCCTTCACTTCTTCACTCATGTTTATTGTAGTGGTTATACCAATACAAGTTATATTTCTGCACCTCTTTCTGAACAGTTTTCTGAATAGTTTTCAGACAAAACATGTTCAGTTGTGTTTTCACTAGTTTGAATTAGTGTAATGATGAAAATGAATGAAGCCTAAATGTGCATTAAAATTGTTTAAATGAATGAAATCTTAAAAACAAAAAGAAAACAAGCAATTATAACACAGTCTAGTTTTTAAAGGAAGATCACATTAGTATAAATTATATGTAGCAAGATGAAAAATATAGTTTTCATTATAGTATCTTTCTTAGTCCTGTTCTTAATTCAGAAAATAAACTTTGTCATAATGTATTTATCATAATATGCAAACCTTTTGATGGACCTCATATTAGGCTCCCCCGTTAATACACTACAAGTTAAATAACTTTTATAAATCCAATAACTACAGTATAATTTGAGAAAAAAGCTGAATTAGGTATTCATATCCTGGGTTACCTTAAATAAATTTTAACACATCACAAAAATAAAAGTTTTCATGGAAACTATCCTTGTGCAGCCAATCTGTCAGCGATACATGAAGAAACTGATGTCTTAATGTTCTCAAATCAGAGGCATCTTTGAAAATAATAACCTTGTTACTTTGCAACATTTCTGTCTGGAATGGAAAACCAGCATGAATTCAGTTTGACCTGTCTCATTTTTTGTTTGCCTGTTGTTCTTTCTGTTGACAGTTAGGATCGGAAAGCTGAAGAGAAGGAAACCAGAAGATGGGCAGGTACACTTTCTTTTTCTTTTCTTTCTTTTTCTGTTCAAGTATTATTTAACGTTCATTTTTATTGTAATCTGAGATGAATGAATCAACCTGAGCTGCGACAGGGAGAATGTCGCTGGTCCAAACTCCGAAATGTTTGTCGGGTGGGTTTGTTCATCTAACATTACGATCATTGTCAGCTCGCTGTGTATCCATGTGAATTCACTGCCGGCGCTGGTTCGCAGCTAAAACAATGAAGAGGCAGATACACAGCTCGAGGCTGCGGAGGGAATATGGACATATTCATCCAGACAGTGCAGTTGTGTGTTTCATTGGTATGTTTACTCGAGTGTGTCTTTGTGTCAGGAGGCTTCAGATGACCTGGTGCCACTTGAGGACAAGTGGAATGAGAGGAAAAGGATACAGATGACGTCTATTGGCTTTAAAGGTAAGCACAAATCATGAGCGTGCACGCACTCGTGTGCGTGTGTGTGCTTGCTCGAGGTACCCATGTGTGTGATCTTGTTCAGCGGAGGGTGAAAAATGTGACTGAGTGGCAGTTGAAAAACCACTGAACTTTTCAGTCCAGATTACAGCCGAGCTGGATGCCTTGAAGGTTAACTTAAAAGTAACGGTTTCCTTTAACCGAGGAGGAAACTCTGACCTGCAAACTTGTTACACGCAGACTGACAGAATCAGGCTGAGGGGCAGAGAGATGCTCAACGCAACACTTCATTTGTATCTAAATGTTCAAGTATGTGCTTCATCTGGTTAACAAGCGTCCCCGTGTCCTCCTGTAGCAGTATCATTGTTGTCATTTTGATTTATTTATCGTTTGATCAGGTGCGATGTTGGTGAGCACAACCTCTAAGGAGTGTCGAGACAGTGATGCAGATCTGGATGTGGACGGAGACGACACTCTGGAGTACGGCAGAGTGCAGTATCCTCTATGCTTAATAGATGAATTCTCTCCGTCTCTTGTTGTGATAAAAACTGACTCAAGTTAAGCATGTATTGAATTAAGCGAGTGAAATAAACTGAGTGAGATAAAACTTTTATCCTCAGACCAGTCAGCACAGATTTTTGCATATTGACAGTGTGAAAGATGTTTTTTTTTTTTTTTTTTCCGTTATTTCCTGTTTTCCTGACCTGGTTTTGCAGATATACAGACACAGATGTGATTCCTTGTTCGGGAGAGAGCTCCAAGGAGATGACAGTGACGTATGTATCCCCTGAAATAATGAATGGAGAAATTTCTTTCCTTTATTTCAATTTCATTTGGAAAGTGAGAAGGAGAGTCGCTCAGACAGTCTAAACCTGTAGCAGCTCAACTAGAAAATGGTTGAACTGTAGCAGCCCTAACTGTAAGCTTTATGAACAGGAAAGATTTACTCCTGACATTTAAAGTAAGTTGTAAAAGATTCTGACGCTTCCACTCATTAGTTTCATTAATGTACTGACTCAGCGAAGCAGGAGGGACACTGTTGTATAGAGCTCTGTGGCGTCTGCATAATCATGATAGGAGATGTTGTAAAGACCCATGATCTGAGCCAGAAGGACCATGGAGACTTTAAATAAAAATGGCCCAAGGATGGAGCCTTGTGGAACCCCACAAGTGATTTTTACATGCTCAGATTCACAATTATCTGTTGACACACAATAGTTCCTGTCCCTGTTTGTGAGACTGTGTTAGCCTCCCTTTGCTGAATATGTGAGATAAAAAAGCCCAGTTATAAGCTTTATGAGTTAACATAATTTATTATTTTATTTTGTTCTTTTTGGCAAACGTTTTGAGTATCTTTAAATTGTGTGCTTTGTTGGATTTTCAGCAGCAGCAGTAGCAGCAGCAGTGGCATGCTGCCTGATTCCAGGCTAAGCATCGATTTGCCCAAGTGGTCAACTGATGGTGAGTTAAACCAGCTTTGAAATTCCTTTTGAATAAATATTAAGATATAAATGCACTTCTTGAACCAATTACATAGAAAAAAGTAGAGTTTACTTTCTTGTGTAACTGTCAGTTCATTGTTTTGTTCCTGCAGGTAGTCCATCAACAAGCAGTGGGGAAAAACAAGACATGAACACAGCTGGCCTCCCCAAGACCTGCAAAAACACTGAGATAGAGACGTAAGTTTGTGTCATGGAGGGTGAGATTTCTCAGGAAATGTATTCCCAATTCTGAATAGTTTCTAAACATTATTATCAGTTTTGATCCTATTTGTATTCATAGGTTCACTAGTCTTAGTCAGAACGTTTCACTGTGATGTGACAGAGAAAGCTGCAGCTCTTATTAGGAGAAATAGTACACACTGAACCATCTGTTGGGAAAAAGCCAGCGCTGACTTGCCCTGGTGCACATGCACTATCAGATCAGTTAAACATTCAGAAAATGGAAATTGTGAACAAAATTGAAATTGATCAAAGCTGAATTATATGACATTTTAAATCTATGGAGAAACTCAATGGAGACACAGGCAGAACACTGAAACTCCACAAAGAAGGTTACAACCAGGAACATTCTTGCTTTGAAGCAACAGGGCTAACCACTGCATCACTGCGGTATCCCCTGATAATATGTTGGCATTATAAAAGACTAATCTACCTACTGCTTTTGTAAAAATCAGGTACAAGTGGTTTTAAAATGATCACTGCACAAATGAATTTAAAATTAACACTGTTATGGTAAAATACTAATGCATTAGAGCAGCAAGCTTGTTAGTGTGAGGCCACCAGGAAGGGAATCTGGCAGAAAGCATGCACATCATCATCTGCTGTGGGAAGCTGGGGGACAGAAGTGATTTTAATATCATTATGCTAAAATACATTTCATCTCCTGAACAGTGAATATTGTGCAATAACTTACCAAATTTTGGAGTAGTGAAATCGTGTTTTATTTTCAATCTCTTTCTCAGTCTTGTCTATGACTCATTAAGAAAAGCTCAAAATTACAGCTAAAAAAGTAAAACAACAGCTGCAATCTTTCAAAAGTAAAAAAAAAAGAAAAGTTGACGGAGGGAGGAACCATCTGCAGGTTTATGTAGGAGTCAGCCAATCACTTTTCTGTAAAGTACAGGCCTCTCATTCACTTCAGACCACCTGTCCCTACTCTCATCAGTGTGATATACAACATTATGTCAATGTGATCATATCATCAGTCGAGGTCATAGCAGGCATCACACTATAATGCATTATACTGAATACATGGTATTGTTCCACAGTATGTTTGCACACAGTTTATCTGGTATTATTTTCATTGTATGTGTGTGTCCATATGTGTGAGGAACCTGACAACCCCCCTCCCCTCGTCTATGATAAATGAGACAGCGAATGCAGGCAATGTGATTGCTGCTAAATTTCATGCTCAGTGTCCATGTTGGCCAGCGAATAATTTAATCTGTCTTCGATTTATAAATGACTCTCCTGTGTCTCTCCAATCCTCACGTGTGTGTGTGTGTGTGTGTGTGTGTGTGTGTGTGTGTGTGTGTGTGTGTGTGTGTAGGCTCTCAGAAGATTCCACACTGACAACATTGGATGCACTTAAAGCTCGAATACGAGATTTGGAGAAGCAGCTGTCTAAAGGAGACAGATTTAAATGCCTCATCTGCATGGTAAGTACGAGACAGATTAGAGCTCACACCTCTGCCCGTCAAGCAGATCTCACCCAAAATTTAATCACTTTTTTCCTGTAATTATTTTTTTCTTGGCTGCCAACTTTTTAAATCAAAATTCCTGTAAATGAAAACTAAACAAACCAACAAATGGCAATGAAAACCTTCTAGAGGATGTAAATAAATAGATAAATAAATTCAATAGAGAACACAAAAAAAGGAAAAATATGGAATTACTCTCATGGTGTACTTGGAGAATATGAATTTGTTTTATTGTTTGTATTACAATGTGTTCTGTTGGTGCAGACAGATGTTTTAGTAGATGTGATCAACTCTTTAATTTATTTTAAAACCTAAAGAAAATTTGTGTTTATTCTTCACCTAAATCAAGTGTAGATTCACTGGTTGTCTTCCGCTGCACAAACTTGTTTCATGCATCAATTCTGTATCAATAAAAAGGCTAATGAGGCTAAATAAATTATTTTGTTTTGATATTATTGCAACTTGCTTTAATCATTTTTTTGACATGAGCCATGATGTAAAAAGTCATTGATAATAATAATTGATAATTTACTTCACTGCAATAATTGTATGTGACCATTTCTTCACTCACTCAAACAGCAACAGTTATTGAGGTGTTTTAAATGTAATTTCAAACTGAAGTTTCTGTATATGTAAAATCATTGAGCTGTGTTAAGTTCAATGACTGTGCATGTAAATATACTAACACACTGATATTCCTAAGAGTAAACTATGGAGCGTATTTTTTCCAAGTGATGAACTTTGTGTTTTTACTCAAACTTGAAGTTACACAGAGCATCTTAAAAGCACCTGTTTATTTGATATAACCTAATAACAGAATAAGCACTTCTTCAAGAAGCTAATTTCAAAGTTTCATCTCCCTTGTGTTTCTGTGGAAACTCTATATAGACATGACATCTAGTGGCAGCGTTCAGTACTACATGTGAGAACTGTGTTCCGTGTCTGTGTTGGCAGGATACATACACCACCCCTCTCACCTCCATCCAGTGCTGGCACGTTCACTGTGAGGAGTGTTGGCTTCGAACTCTGGTAAAAATCAATACACACTTGTTTTAAACACTGTCACATGTTCATGTAACATGAACATTAACTGCCCAAACACTGTCCTTCTTCTCCACACTTCATCGTCTTTCATATCGGTCCAGGTGTGAGCGGTTTACCTCGGTTTCTTGGAACTTGGAAGATTATTTTTAAATTGCCAATGTTGATTCACAAACAACAAGTTTAAGCCTGTAATGCCCATCTGATGTTTTTCTATGCCATAAACGATACAGACCTCTTGTGGCTTTGACATTTGTTATTCATATAGCACTAATAACAATTAAAAGAAGAACCTTCTAGTGTAGTTTAGTTTTCCGGTTAAGTGTCAAACTTTTTAATTTAAATGACTGTAGATTCATTAATTTATCAATTGTCTTTAAACAATTAATTTGCACCATGGTCTTTTACCCCAAAATGAAATGTAAATAGAAAAAAAAATCATTTTCTCATGTTGAAACACAAATGTGCAATAAAGTCTGAGCTAAACAATACAAAGCTTAATTCACCAAAAATTTAGCACAAACTAGTCCATGTTTTTTTTTTCCAAACAAGTCTACGGATTGTCCTGTTGCATTTGACTCTCTGAAAAGAAAATATTATGCTGCCCTTTAGCTGTCACTGTGGTAGCTGATGCCCTTTTTACTTTATTTCATTTTTTTAAATGCCTAAATTGTCTTTGTCTTTTGTCTGCTACCCTGCTGATAATAATGTGCAACGCAACAAACCTGCATTCAAAAGATTAAAAAAGTCCAGGGACAGCTGATGTTCAGTAAAGTCTTACGTTTACTCTTTCAGGGTGCAAAGAAGTTGTGTCCTCAGTGCAACACCATCACCTCACCCGGCGATCTGAGGCGGGTTTACCTGTGATTCCACAGCTCACCCGAAGGGCGGAGGGATTTCTTCTGTTTTTAACCAATCACGGGTGGAAGAAGTGTGGACAGCTGGCCTGTCATACACCACCTTATTAACCACCCTCCTCCTCCTCCTCCTCCTCACTCTTCCTCTCAAATCCTACCTGTTTTGCCAATGTACACCTAACATCCCCTAACCCCAGACTGTCTGGAGACAAGCATGTGTGACCTCTGACCTGTACATTTTACACCTTTCTGTGAATCCATCAGCCAGACTGGAAGAAACTGCGAGCTCAGGCACTGAAAAACAAGAGGAAAAAAAAACACTTTTGGACAATATTTATCGATTTTATAATCCTTTTGTCTGTTTTATGAGGAAATAAGGTTGAATTGAATTGAACTGCAAAGCACATGTACATAGTTTGTGTATGTATGTTTGGCGTGGTGTGTGTGTATGTGACGGCTAGCAGAAGGGGTCAGCTGTATCTACTGTACACAGTTTGTCTTTGCTTAGATCACTTAATATTTGTTTAGCTCCCGTATTTTGGAAACCTTAATCTCATCACATTTGGCCTCATTTTGTCTGTTATTGGCGTATTTCTTTGTATAGAATCATTAAATCTGATTTTATCAACATTACAACAATAAAATCTGTGTTTAAAGGTTGTTGCTGTTTCAGTAAATGTTTTCCCTGTTTATGCAATGTGGATGTTTATTTGAGAAACAATTGGGTGAAGTCATGAATGAACAGAGAATTTCCCTGTATCTGTGTTATGATAAATCTTGTGTGGCGTCTTTGCCTTTGGAGAAGTGGGTCAGTGCCGGATAAGCCAGACAGAGCCCATCACAGCTCATGTGGAGTTGAAGGACACTAAACCCTGCTATTCTGAGCCTTTACTGCGAGGCCACTCAGGCCCTGACACTTACAGCTCCAGCCGCAGCTCAGACAAGAGAAGAACCGCTCCCGTTTATGACTACGATTTTATTCACCTATGCCAGACAACGTATTCACTTTTCAGTGAGAAAAGCATCAGCACAGCCAGATGACTCCAGTTTCTACCACTTTTGTGCCCTTGAGCAAGGACTTAAACCTCTTAAGCATCTCACACAGCTGCTCAGTGGGCTCAGTGTACAGTTGCAACTTCCTTTAGTAAATGCGTGTTACCCGAGCAAAGACATTCAGACACATGAAAAGGTCAGATTTGAATGATCATAACCATAAAAGGCAAAACTGACCAGAAATCTGATTTTATTTTACTCAAGGTAATGCTATTGTTCCTGTCCTTACAAAATACTGGCTCGCTGACGTGATCTTTTAACGACAACCCCCTTGTCCTGTGACCTGCACAACCTGTAACCTGTGTGGGCTCTGCGGATAAAAGGAAGTCAGCACGGATACGTGTGATTGGTCAGTGAGCTGAAGGGAGGTGGAGGTAATTAGAGCTGACAGCTACTTCAGTGAATCAGTGTCACACGCACACACACACACACACACACACACACACACACACACACACACACACACACACACACACACACACACACACACACACACACACACACACACACACGAACTGTATGCAGTCCATTAAGAAGCCTGGCTGAAGAATCATCTGTTATTGAAGGTCTCCACAACACAGGCGACACAGACACTGTGAGGAAGGTAAGGCTGATTTTTTTGTTTTAACTCAGCGAGCCTCATATAGAACTAGATCAAAGTGTCTGTACATCTGCTTTATGCATCATTAGAAAAATAAGATAACAGCTGTTTGTTGGAATAAAGAAAACAACATGCATAATTGCACAGGCAGTTTCAAAGATATAGCTCAAATAGTTACAACCTTCCATTGTCAGGATCTTTAGAAAGGACATATTTGGTAACTTTTGCAAAACTTAGAACAGTAAATTGAAGCAAACAGTGTATGTGTAAATAGTTGTAAATGTGGGTGAATAGTTGTGTTCATTATTGAGATGAGCTGTTTTTGCAGCATTATGCCAGACTGAACTCTTCAATATTTCACTCCTTTGCTTGAGAAAAGCTTCATTCGCTCTCAGTGCAATTAAATGCATTTATCTTTTACATTATGAAAACGTTCAGAGAACCTGTGCTTAAGCAGATGCAATGCACAAAGAAAACTGCTGCAAGTTTCCAAACACTGACCAACGGTGTCTACAAAAGTCACATTGAATGGATTCTTTTTTGTGTGTGTAAGTCACATTTTTATGAGGAATGCAGTACTAAATAGTGTGAAGCAAATATTTGGGGTAGGTTACAGTCCCTTCTCTAGGAGTACTACCATCTAGAAGTATTTCTGAATTTGGATAGTTTTTTGTCTCTTTGTAATTGTAGCAATAGCTAGTTGTTTGTAATAGTGATGATGTGTCTTTATACTGACTTATAGTTCTGAAGCATGGAAACATGCTTACCTGAGGAAATGAGACAAATGAGGAACATAATGATAGATCATAGTGTCCTTGAAGTACTTCTTGAAAGCAGAGTTAAACATCAATAAATATGTTAAATTGTTTTATGCTACTTGGATGGAATTAGAGACTAAAAATTAAAGGTACCAATAGTGTTTAATTGTTTATCTCATGCCATTGCTGTAAACATTCACATTGTGGTTGATTATTATTGTATTGTCTAAACTGCAGACTGAGATTTCCAACAATATGCACAGCCCATTCATGTGTGTTATTCCATTATATAACATGTAGAGCATTTAGGCAGTCAGAGCTAATTGTATCTGGCAGGTAAGTGCAACGTTTTCTGCAGAATTCATGAGTGGAGAGAGATCTGGAAGCAGCAGACTAAATAAAACTGAACAACTTCAATAAAGTCACACCTTGCTGTTGCAGACTCTTGTGATATTTAGTAATTGTGTTCCTGGTATCGATTCAGCAGTATCTGTAAAACATCAACCTGTCTGTGGCGCAGCAGGTAAATGGGTCACCTGTCTCGAGACCCTCAGTGCCGCTTGGCCGAGATCCAATTAATCCTGCTGACTGATCTGTCATGACTTCATTAACTGGCATTCTTAACATTGGCCTCCAGGCCCCTGGCTGTCTAACGAGTCAGCAATTAGGGCACAGACATATATTAATAGATTAATTGAGGAAGGAGGAAGTAAACAATTGTTAGTGTTAATTCATCATTAGCGGAGGTTAGAGTGTGCAACAACAGAGGAGCAAAGGCCTCCGTTAACTCTGTGCTTGTACTGGGATGATTTTGTTTTTTCTCCGTGTTGAGGACTCGGAGATGTCTGGACAGAAGTGTTAGATCTACTGCACTTCAGATTAGTTTACTGGAGAACTGAGGAGTACGAGAACAGTTCAGACAAAGCAAAGCAGCTGAGCTTCCCAAGACACTTCACAAACAGTACAATTCATCTTATAGTAGTTAAGAATTAAAGTTTTATCTTCTTGCGTAAGGAGAAGTATCAACTCTAACACTGGATTTCCACCGACTTGAGTGATTTTAATCTGTTTCTGGCACAAACTCAGACTCACTCTGTGCCCATCTCTCTCTCTCTCTCTCTCTCTCTCCATCTGACCCAGAACCATGTCAGGACCGAGGCCCGTGGTGCTGAGCGGCCCCTCTGGAGCAGGGAAGAGTACCCTGATGAAGAGGTTGATGAAGGATCACGAAGGCGTATTTGGATTCAGTGTGTCACGTAAGTTTGAGATTCATTTCTGCTCTTGTATAACCATGCTGAAGCGGACACAGGGCCTAAATCTGCATGGGGGAGCAGATTTTGTGCAACTCCAGGAAGTCTTGTGAAGTGTAACTTGAGTAGTGTCTTTATTCCTGTCAGATTATTCATGAAAACACCTTATACCCCACAGACACAACAAGAAACCCTCGACCAGGAGAGGAAGATGGCAAAGGTACAGTAGCCCTGGCTTGAAATGGGTCTGTTGGTTACATTACTTGAACAGTTGATGTTGTCGCCTCTTTATATTGCATCAGATCCAGCAGAGACAGACTTCTTAATTCTGTAGAACTGTGTAAAACTCGCGTCTCGTAGTGCAGGGAATTTTAAAAACACCCACTCTTGTTGATTCTAGGCCACGTGCCCCGGTCTCCCCTCCCCGTCTCTAGTCAACGATGATAGCCACAGCACTTCTTACTCCCAAGTGTCACCCTGCATAGCTCCCTTCAGATAAAGGGATAAACCACTTTCTGTGTGCCTTTTTTGCTTTCTCCATAGGGCTGAACAAGCTCCCCATGCTTCTGGGGGCTACTTTACTGCCCGTAGCAGACGCCTTATCCTCAGAAGACTTAGAAATGTCAACCTCATTTTCGTGTCCAAATGAATCAGAAACCGCAAATGAAGGTGATCTCAGTGTGATTCCTGATCACAGTTTTTTCTTACATCAGAGGGATGGGGGTTACTTTCATCATCCTGGCATGATGTTGTTGGATCTATTGCAACTTGTCATGTGACAAATGAGAAAAAGAAAAGAAAAAAAAAAAAGCCAAAAAACAAAATGCAAATATCTAAACAAAAACGCAGATTTCAGGAATCCAGAAAAACACAGTCTACACTTTGGAGTAAAAAGCTTTTGAAAATAGCCCCCTGTGATGCCTCAGTAGTAAATCCTGCTTCCTGTTCCGAATAGTTTTAAGCCCCTGAAGAATGGAGAAACAAAACTGACCCATTTCCTCTTGTGGCTGATTGAGCATCAGTGATTTGATTTCCACCATTAGCAACCAACCATTTAGAGATAGAAAATACATACAGGATGACCTTTCCAACTCCTCTGCTCCGTCTGTGTTCTATGTGTTTACTGCACATCAGACATTTGTATGAGCTTTTCTCCTTCTTCTTTTAAAAAGATATTACATTTTCTGCAGTTTCCCCAGTAGCAATTTAATATCGACCCTGTACTGTTTTCAAACTTCTTATCTATTTGTTTACAGCAGAGTCCAGAGTTTTCCAAGCATATTTTTCCATGTTGTCATGCTAATGATTGTCTGCTGTCATAGTGGTCATTAGTGGCTGTAGAAGTGGTGGTAACGTGTTTGCTTCTGAAACTCTGCTGTTTTAGATCCTACGAGATTTTGATGTTTGGAAGATTTAGGCCTGTGGATGGGGTATGGATCACATATGTTCAGTAACTATGTTGGTACTAATGACAGCTTGAAAAAAAACTTTTTCTCATCTTTGCATGAGCTTCCTATACAGAATGATTTGCATTTCATTTCGTCTTTTTTTTCTGATTATTCTTTTTTGCAACAACAGTTCAGTTTGATTTTTTTTTTCAGTGGGAACTTGATTTACAAACAAATTACAAGCAATGAATATAGTTCTGAAGTAAATCTCTGCATGTCAAAGTTTATGTTGACTTTATGAGTGGACTTTCTTTAATGTGTCTGGATTTCATTATTCACTATGAAAACACTGGGTCATCTTCCACTAAACTGTAGTGCACTGCCGTCTCACTCCCATCATCGTGCTTCTATAATCTTTGATTCACTGTAACTGTTGCATCTTTCAGATTACCACTTTTCCACGAGAGAGGCCGTACAGAAGGGCATTGACAATGGAGAGTTCATTGAAAGCGCAGAGTTCTCTGGAAACTTGTATGGAACAAGGTAAACACTAATTCATAGACTGTTTCTGACAAATTACAAGCCTATGCTCAAAGGCTACTTTAAATAGGCTGTTAAAAAAATTAATTGTACACGATTCCAATAAAAGTAAACTATTTTCCATTGCACTTAGTATACATATGTTGCACTAACAAGGTGGTGACACATGCCATCAATTATTTCAATTTCATTTCAGAAAATACTATAAATCCTCATTGTGCCAGTGACACTAATATTGATTAAACCCAAATCAATAGATGTAAAGACTGGGGCCTTGAAGGAAACATCTCTGAGTAACAAGGATCAAGAGGATATATAATAGTCTGGTGACAGATGGAGCTTAAATGCCCATTAGGTCAAAAGGAGCAACACTGCAGCTCAGCACCTTGTGTGTCACATTTAATCTCGTCCTCTTATTCTGAAGATAACACTCACTCGCTAAGTCTGAGCAGCTGGGATCAATGCTGCGATCCTCTTTACTCTCATCACTGCACGTGAGCGAGCACAGTGTTTCACAATTACAGTTTGGCAAACACAGGCATCGTCACACACACCTCTTCCGTTCACACACCTACTCTCTTCACAAGTATAGTTTTATCCGTTTAAAATCGTTTTTTTCTTGTCTCATTCAGTAAAGCTGCAATTGAAGATGTGCAAGCTAAGAATCTAATCTGCATCCTGGATGTGGACATCCAGGGCGTTAAAAGGATCAAAGAGACTGATCTGAACCCCATCTACATCTCCATCCAGCCTCCTTCCATGGAGATACTGGTAAATGTTCAAAAAGTATATTCAAATGATAAAATAATCCACCTTTGGCTCTGCACTTACAGATAATGAAGAGTTATATTTGCTCTTATAGCGCTGTGTTAGTGTCGCATGTATGTAAAATTTTGACAACATTGCCAAAGGATATTGTTCCTTCGGTTTTCGCTATACAGCTGTGCATGTTCTCTTTCTCAGGAAAAACGCCTGAGGGACAGACAGACGGAGTCGGAGGAGAGTTTACAGAAGCGCCTGGAAGCAGCACGAATTGATATGGAGCTCAGTAAGTTTGTGTTTCTGCTCATATATAATACAGAATAAAGATCACTGCAACTGATTAAACTCTCATTGGTAGGCAAGGAGCCCGGGGTGTTTGATATCGTTATCATCAACGATGACTTGGAGCGCGCCTATGAGGAATTAAAAGATATCCTCAATGAAGTATGTATCTTCAAAATGCCTTTATTCTGATTCGTATCATATTTGGACAAAATCTTTAGTATACCTATTTATGATGTCTTTCCCTGCAGGAAATTCAAAAGGTTCAGGAAGCCAAATCATAACGCGGAAACAACAGTCCGGCTTTTCTTCTTCTGGACAGAAGAACCAACACCTGTGATTCTGATCCGAACGACAACTTCAAACACCGAAATAAACTATCACCTGGAGAAAGGTTTACTTTTCCCTTTCTCGCCGCACACAAAGACTCAGTTTGACGCACACATTAAATCAAACCACACTGGACTGAAATGTTTTTGTTCTCTTTACTGTGTATCGGGGGTTCTATTAGATGTAGTGGATTAAATGTTTAATTAATAGATAAAATAACTGTAATCCAGATATTTCTGCCTGCTGGCTTAGCTGGTATGTAAAAGGAAACAACTTGATAACTGCCAAATCCAGTGCAACATTTGGTGATTAAGTCCAGCTTGGACACTGACCAAGTAGTTAAAAAGGTTCAACATTATATATTTGATTTGTTAAAATTCATTGAAAATTAGCAAACAATGTGTGTTACTAAGTGTGTTTTAATAAAGGAAACTATGCTGATTTGTATTCAAGATAAATGTTATGTATTCAAAAAGATGTAAATACATGCTGCATATATTCTAAAAACTACACAGAGAACAGACGTACATCTGATGTATCTGATATAAAATCACTGCACTAACTAGATGTAAACACTGGTGTGCTATTTTTCATATGTATGCATGCTTATACACAAATGACAAACAATAAATAATTGAGGACAATGATTTAACTTGTTTGTGTCTTTTAATTCTTCAGTTTACAATGAACTCTTAATGGCAGGAAGTTAGTTCCAACACACCTCTTTAGGAAATTCTGACATGTCCAATGAAATCTACAGGTTTATCAGTTTCTCATTTTTACATTGCAACTTTAAGGCACATAATTTAAAGTTTTAAACAAAACACTGCATAAATATCTGCTTTCTGCAGTTCACAGACTCGTGTTTTTGCTTTATTCATCAACACTTTCCAGATCAAAACTTTACAACTCATGATCCACTGCACACTAAATACTGAGTAAAGGTTTTATCCCTGATCGGTTTTCATATGAACTAAACCACAAGCAATGCAGCGTGGGCACATACACAGTGTGATATATAGGTACAACTTCAAACACACAGTTTAAGACACATCACATTCTTTAATGATTGGTACACCAAAGTGATATCTTAAATCTGACCCGGTTCAGGCAACCCCCATCCTCCACAAAACAAACGCACACACATGCACACAGGCACACACCCACACACACCCACACACACACACACAGTCACAGGCACACACACACGAGAAACGTAAGGCTGCATGTTGTAAATGAAAGAAAACGTTTATTGGCGCTGTCGCCTCACTGCGAGAAGGTTCCCTGCAGCTTCGTGCGCACCTGATCTCGTTTCTCTTCTTTCTGTTTGAGGTAAGCTTTCAGCTTGTCAGTGGAGAAACACACTTTGGAAGTTCGGGCTTTGTGTGGGGTTCGATGGGCTCGCAGCCACGGGTTCTGGAGACACTCGGCTGCAGTGGGTCTTCCCCTACACATTTACAGAGCGACAGGATGTGATCAAAAATACAGTTGAGCTCCTGTCTTGCAAAACCTTCAAACACTAATAATCTATATCATTTGCATGAAGAATAAATTAACTGAGTAGATTATGAGCATTTATCAGGTGTGAAAATAATGAATTACACTTACAAGTGTCAATGATAATTAATCAATGATATGCATTTTTTAAAGTATTGTATTGGTCTGAAAGTAAGCCTTTTTTTTTTCTCTGGAGAGTTTAGAAAAACTATTGTGTGTGGGCATCTGTGTTCCATCAATGGTGTATAAAAGTGTTGATAACAGCCGTTTAATTCCATGTGTTTCTCTTCGTTTAATGATATAAAATTCTATTGAAGTTTCATGAAAATAAGGATTGGCCTGCAAAACCAAATACGAGTCTTGTCAAGATCTCAGATTTGTTCAATTTGATTTTCTTAATATCATCTTATATTTGGACCAATATTGTATGTCATTTTATTACAATCCGAGCTCAACATACACAATACGAACTACTGTGCTCCTTAAAAGCCATTTCTGAAAACAATCATAATTTGAATATTTATTAAAGCATTCATATTTTTTTAACAATACTTCTATGATCCGCCACTTGGTCAGCCCTGCTTACCGTCCACACCTCTTTAACACAGTGAGATTTATTTCCTCCAAAATATCACCACAGAAATGTGCTGTAAACGTAGCTATTTTAGACTCATAAACGGAATCAAGGGCAAACAAAGATTTAAGCAACAATTTAGGCAATGTAAAAGCAGTATTTCAGCAGGATTCAGCAGGATTTCAGTAAACAAATTGAGAGCTCCACTCACCAGGATTTATTATTGAGGCTGCTCTTCATGAAGTTTAGGGCTCCCTCTGACAGACCAGGATAACATTGTCCAAATTGGATCTTCCCCTTCTTGATGTTTCTGTCTTGCTCGTAGCCAAGCTCTGCTTGGAATGGACTGTCAGCACTCAACCTAAGACAAGAATAGGGGGGAAAAAACCCAAAATGGAGCAAAATCTCATTTTTAAAGCTGGAATTATAGTGACTTCAAGGTAAGACAGTTTATTTCTCTTTATTTCATATTCATGTATAATTCCAGAGCATCCGTAAAAAAAAAGAAAAAAAAGAAAAAGAAAATAAGAAAAAGAAAAAAAACCTATTTTTGGACATCCCAGCTGCAAAGACGTTGGCAGCATGTAATATTTTATGGGCCCATTATCCTGTCTGAACTTGTGCTCACAGCTGTGTATCTTTGAAACATGTAAACATTTTACCACATCTTAGCGTCTGAGCTCCTTCCCAGAGTGTTTCATACAGCACTGAGAAATATAATACTGAAATAATTATATAGTGAAAACTATATAAAATGTAAATTATTCTCCAGCCTTACATGATGAATGACAGGACTCCCACAGCCCAGATGTCAGTCTCGGGTCCCACACCCTGACCTTCCAGGATCTCCGGAGCTTTAGGAAGGACAATGTAAACTGACAAAACACACAGACACAGGATAACATTGGTAAAGAAAAGTGTTTTTACATCCGTGATAGTTTTCACTGACATGCTCAGTTTTCTTATTTATGAAAAATGTTTCAAATCATTTAAAAAAATAATTAAATAATCGAAAGCATAGACTTGGATTTGTTAGGTTATGGTAGTTGAGGCAGGTGAAGTTAGGCCAAGTTATATCCATCCATCAATCCGTCCTCCCTTAAAGAATCTGTACCTTTGCTGCGGCAGTCTGTTGGAAGGCCACGACAGTCAAAGGTTAAGTACATTAGAAGAATCTACAAGAGCGCAAGCATTAAGATCTAACACACTCTAGTTTTCCTAGAGTTTCACCAAAACCAGCTGTACTCTACCTTTGCTGTCTGACAGTCCGTGGATGTGCTCGATGTGGAGCGGCTGTCCAGGAGTGAAAGACTGAGCTGAGCCTAAATCCACAATCTTCAGGTGGTTACAGTCATCGACCAGCATGTTGTCCGACTTCAAGTCCAGGTGGATAACTCGGCGGCTGTGAAGGTAGTCGACTGCGCCGAGAATCTGAACCAGCAGCTCTGCCACATGGGTTTCAGCGTACAGATCCCTGAGGGACACAAGCACATGGGAGTTTTTAATATCACTGTGCAACATGGAACTACAAAAATTGCAACTAACAGCCTAACAAACATGAAATTTTCTTCTGAAAACGGCTTTTCTAGGAACTTCTCACTGGGAAAGTGGGAAGTGGAATTACTGCTTTTACATTTTATTGGCATGTTGCCTTATTTGGGTTGCAATGCCATGGTTTCATTATTTAAATGTAGATTTTTTTTCTAAACTAATTTGTTGGCTGTATGTTGTCTGATTGCAACCAACTAGAGAATGTGATTTTCTCCACCTGGTGCCACTATGAGTTTCCACATGCATGAAGACACCATAAACAAAACAAGATAGGCAATTTTTTGCAATAACTACCACTTTATTTCCCAATAATGATATCAATAACAGCTAAAATCTGCACACTACTGATCCACACAGCCATCTTCTATAGTTACTGCTTTATCCGATGCAGGGTTGCCAGGTACAGGAACCAACCGCCCAATGGGAGAAGCTAGGCTACACCCTGGATCGTCTCCAGTCCATAAGGTGAACACATAGAAACAGGCAGCCATATACACTCACATTCACACCTACGGGCAATTTAAAGTCCCTATTTATCCTCAAAAGAATGTTTTTGTACTGTGGTAGGAAACTTGAGTACTCAGGAAAATGTATCTACATATAACTACATAATGCTTTTGGTTATATCTTAAGTATTTGCTTCTTATGTCTGGCTTAAAAATTTTCATGGAAAAAACATGAAGGCTTCTTCAGTATGAACACACTGAATAAGTAGAAGTAAATCTGCTGTTCTCACTATTCTAAGGCAGTCATCGATAAAAATACTGATAACAATGGCTGGTCCTCAGCTAAAGTTGTTACAGCCGTCGTTTACCTTGCAGCCAGACTGTAGAGCAGCTCCTTGCCAGGACAGAGCTCCTCCACCAGCACAAGGTGGGAGGGGGTAAGGTAAGCAGTGTGCAGATCAACCAGGTGGGGGTGGTGAAGCCTCTTCAGAAGCTGGTACTCCCGCAGCACCAGCTGTCTCTGCTCTGGCTGGTAAGGAGTAATCTTGGCAGCAAACACTTGGCTGGTTTCTACATTCCTGCACAAGGTCACTATGCTGAATCGACCTCTGAGACACAGAAAATGAGAGAGAGAGGGGAAGCGTTTAACTGCATCTCTAAACAGTCATTGTGGTATTAGTTCTGAAGGATTGTTTTCTTAATTTGAAAGACGAAATACAGGTTTGATTCAAATTGGTGTGTTGATTAAAAAAAGAAAAAAGAACAAATCTCCATCATTTTTAGGCTATCAGTACAAAACATGAGGACTAAAAGAAATGAATAAAATACTGTTTTGCTTAACAGTAAATAGGCCCACCTGTTGATCTCTGAGAGAAAGTTAAAGCTCTTGTGTGATCCTTGTTGTTCGGATCCAGTCACCTTTGAACCCAGGGACTCAGTCTGAATAAGAGGAATGTGAACGTCTGTAAGAAAAAAAAAAAAAAAAGATTAAAAAAATAAAATAAAATAAAGGTTAAAACTGATTAGATTGTCTTTGTGGAGCAGCTGTTGGTATGTGACAAATATGCTGGAACAAGCAAGTGACGGTGTGTTTCTCGCCTTCAGGATGAGTGGATAAAACAACTGGAGCTGAAGCTTCACTGAGAGGCCCTGCTCCAGTCTTTGTGACGCAGCCCACCCTGAACATGTAAGAGGCTCCTCTGGGCAAGTCCTTCACCACAAAGCAGCTCTCCGTCACTTCGTCCGACAGGACGGTCCAGTCCCCACCTGAGGTGACACAAGACTCATGATGTGCACTTTCTGTTCCTGAATAGTGAATTCAGTGAGATATTTCAAATATAGCCCACTATATGGCAGAGATAAGAAATACAAAACTTAAGCAAAGAAATACTGTATATCAATTTCCTCATAGTTTTACACTAAGGTATTAACTCCACTCCAATTAACTCTCCAGTTCTACAAAACATTTATCCTGACTCAGATCCAGATTCATTTCACATGCTTGAAAAGAAATGCTTAAAATTTAAAGGCAAAGAGAGACAATCTACTCCAGTTCACTATTTAGCTGTGTTTAAAATGACGCTGCTGTGGTTCCGCATCCTCTGTGAACACACCGTCTGTGCAGTACTGCACACAGTAGGTGACGGGATCACTGGACTGAACTGGTTTCCAAACCAGCAAGACTCCACCTCCGTCCAGCTGCATGACTTCAGGTTTATTGGGACACACTGGTAGAAAAGAAAACAGAGAGAAAGTAAAACAAAAGCAACAAGAAACTAATCCAGAGAAATATGACAGTGTGGTGTGAAACAGGTAGTCTGCAACAAAAAAGAACTTATTGCCACCTTTTGTCTTTTTGAAGGCAGGTATTTTCAGAGAGGGTAAGAGTTTGGAAGTCCTCTTTTTGCTACTCTCATGGCCTTTACCACGGTGCCTCTCAGGAGGGACCGGAGATGACCCTTTCACTATTGGCCCTGTTATAATAAAAAATAACAGGTCAAATAAAATAAAAAATCCAAAGACAATGTCGGGTACATACTCATGACTGTGAAACAATATTAATGTTTCAATTTATAAAAGTGACCCAATGTGCCAAAAAAGAATAAATTTGCCATAGCTCACCTTTACTCACGTCCTCCTTACTGGAAGACCTAGAGAACAGTTTGGTCAGGCTGGAGGCTGAAGCTCTCATTTTCTTCCTCAGAGACATGGTGGGTGTGTCAGGCTTCATGATCTCTCCTAACGTGGGTCCCAACTCTGCGTCATCCAACTGAGAGTAGGAATTGCTGGACCAGGACTGTCTCCGAAAGATGCTCAGCAGTCCTAGTTTGGGTGACTTTCCTGATGGTGGCCGGACTTCGAGGGCAGGAGCCGATGCGTGTCTCTGCAGGCCATGGCCCTCTCGCTTGTCTTTGGCTCTGGGAGGTCTCTCTGGAGTCTGCAGAGATGAGAGGCTGGGGCTGGGGCTTGGCGCTGAAGACATGCCCAGCTGAATTCTGGCGCTTGTTGATAAATTAGGATTGGAGCGAGTGCGATTACGTGGCGGTGCCTGGGGAAATGAGCTTCTGGGCTTTACCTCTTGAAATGATCGCCGAGATGGTGAAATTAATGGCTCCCCCTGATCATCATATCCTTCGCTCTCTCCCGACCTGTATCGTCCTCCGAGATGGCCATGACTCAGCTCTTCTGAGGAGCCCAGTCTACTTGACGACTCAGACCCACCCTGCTCTAAGACAAACGACTCGGTCAGAGAGACCTGAGACCCAGCCAAGTTATTTCCTTCTGTCTGCTCCTGATCCTGCCTGAAGCTCATTCGATCTCGGGCAGACAAGTCTGAGGAAGCCGAGGAGCTACTGAATGAGTGCTTCCCTTGAACAGGAGCCACTGTGCCTTTTCTCCTTGAGGCTTGCTGAAAGTTTGGGATGGTCAGGAACTTTCTCCCTGCTGCTTCATCATCTGTAAATTCCTCCTTTACGCTCTGAGAGGCTTCTTCCTCACTCAGCTTTTCACGATGTGGCGAGCTTGGAGAGCGGCGTGAATACTCATCAAGAGACCTGCTCCGTCTGTGAGGGGGTACATTGGTGTGGGCGAGGCCCACGCCACTGTCAAAGGAGCTAGCCTTCTGCATGGCAGGCTGAACGGACCCTCGTCTTTGTCCACGGTCTTTCTCAGTTTCATCCTCCACGTATTCAATAAGGGGCTCATTGAGGCGACCCGAAAAGCTCCTCCTGAGTGGCTTGCGCCCTCGCTCCTGCTTTTTGGCCTGGAATTTGTCTCGTAATGTCATGTGTCTGGCGGACATTGGGGACAGCTGATGAGAGGAGCTATAGAAAGTGCTTCGAATGACACTACCACGGGGGATGCGACCTCCGTCACTTCCTGAACCTTCATCTCCTTCTGAAAGGCAGAGAGAGGGACTGCTGTCCTTGCTGAACCTCCGTTCCCTCTGAGGTGTATGCTGGAAGGACAGTTCTGATGATACAACCGACTGGCGGCTGATACTCCGCTCCAATACACTCCTCCGACCAGCCAGCTCTGCATCCTCCTCCTCCCCTAGTGTCAAGTCCTCTTCGTCCTCTCCATCTACATGGAGTTTGGCAAAAGGCTCAGGGATCTGTGCTCTTTCCATTAGAGGATCATAGTCTTCCTCGGTTTCCTCTTCCTCCTCAGTCTGGCTACAGTGTTGGAAAAAGTCCCAAGAATCTGCTTCGTCATACTCAGAAGAGGAGCCGCTGCTCGGGGAGGAGCTGCTGTGCTCCTGAGGCTCACGGGGCACCGTCACAGCCGTCTCTCTGAGAGGAGCATCCAGGAGCTCAGGAATGGGCCTCAGTGTCAACACGGAGCCGACGCATGTCAAAGAACGCTGTACAGACAGATCAGAAAACATTGGTATAATCATATTTTTGTGAAAGGTGGATTTAATCACTTTAAAAAGTCTGTAGTAGTGTTTTTTTTTCTTACTGGTACCACAGTAATCTCCCAACTGTATGTGTTCTATTTTCTTTGCCCCAACACTCAAGACTCAAATAAATGGGGTGTTATCACATTTTACCTCATGTTGTCCCATTGTTTTTGAATGAGGTGTTTGTTTTGTTGGACATACAAGACAAATAGAGCAATGTATAGATGGAAAAAACACACTCTTGTATGGAGAATGCAAATCTTTTAACTGTCTACAATAATGCGTACCTGCCATTTCCTCTTGGAGATGTACACTTTCAAACTCCGTGTGTTGATTTCATCTGTATCTTCACCGGCATGTTCATCCTAGTCATCGAAGGTTTGGTTAAAGAAAATGAGTGTTAATAGGTTACATTATATATTACTGCAAAGCTCCAATAAAACATAACGTCCATTTTTTCATCTCACCTGGAACCATTCATGGCTCAAGCACTCAAAGGCAGACGGGCGCCTCCTGGGTACAGGAAAATAGGAGTTAGACATGCACACAGGTGTCTACTTTTAGAATGGACAATTGCTTTAATGTTTTGTGAAGTAAATATGAAAAAAAAAAAAGAAAAAGAAAAAGAAAAATGGCTTCATACTCTGGATCTGACTGTAGGACCATTCGTAGAAAACTGACGGCTTCAGGACTGCGGTACATGACGTCAGGGGCGTCCCAGTTCAGAGTCCCCTCCCCGACCCTGAGCAGGGTGCCCCGGTCAGTCTCACCCACAAAAGGGCATCGACACACCAAACTGTCAATATAAAAATAAAGCAAGTTTGAGAAATGGAACGCAAGAAAAATGCAAACAAAAATATTGTATGCACATTTCTGTACAGTAAAGGTTTCGAACACATACCACAAGTAAGTTACAACTCCCACAGCCCTGCCAGAAAGAACAAGAGATATTGATGGTTAATGCTGCTATCAAATTAACAAACAAGCATGACAATTACAAAGCTTTTTATCCATTAACTACTCGTAATCCAAGAGAGTTATGTACTCAAATAATACTTTTACTCAATGAGAAAAGAAAGACTCTCAAATGTTTTCTCCACAGTGTCATACACACATTTATATTATCAAAATAAGGAGTTAAACGCACCAAATATCAGTGGCCACAGTGACGGGTTCCTGATGAACTATTTCGGGTGCAACAAATTCTGGCGTGCCAAACAAGCTGTACTGGTGTCTGGATGTGTCTATTTCCTGGCAGAAGCCAAAGTCACAGATCTTGATTTCATCTCTTGGCGGATACACCATTAGGAGGTTGTCGGGCTAGTAGAAGTACAAATGGAAAAGAAATGAGTTAACCGACTAAAATACGCCAAAGTCGAAAAATGTCACGGTAGCCGAAGCAGAAATCTCACTTTAATATCCAGATGCAAGATGTTCAAGCTGTGAATATGACCAACTCCTTCAAGAATTTGCTGGATGTATGACTGAACCTGTGAAAAAAAAAAAAAAATTAATTGTGCAGATTCTTAATAAATCAGTAAAACAAACTACGAGCTGGTACCTCTTTTTCTGAGACTGATCCTCTCAGCATTAAATGGTCCAGAAGTCCATGAGAGCAACAGCTTCATATTATGTTAAAGAACTTACAGATGATTTGTTATGTAAAGTGTAAATCCCACAGTGAGAACAAATAAGTCTGTACAGAGTAGCATGCAATGAGAAAGATACATTTCTGTGATTAACACCAATGTGCGTCTGGTGCAGAAGAAATCCAGCAGACAGGCCACTCTTGGGTGAGCGAGACGGGACAGCAGGTCTCTCTCCTGGAAGGCCCTGGTCCGAGTGCTGCTCCGCAGAGGCAGAAACTTAGCAGCAAAGACTTCACCTGTCCTTCTGTGGATCACACGCTTCACAACTCCAAACGTTCCCCTAAAACAAAGCGCAATCGTTTTAAGCAGCATGAAATCCCAGTAGATATGAGGTGCAGCTTCGACTTCCACAGCGGGAAGAGCCGGTTCACCTTCCAATCTCTTCGTGGACATCATAGACAGAAAATAACTTCCGTCTTTTGCCCAGCTCCACCTCTCTCTCCTGACATTCTGTTGGACCTGAAGAAAACACACCAGCGCGAAAAGAAAAGGTTTTCAATGATACCACATGCATGCCAACCACAAGGTATTCCTTCCTTTCTTCTAGCCGTATAATGTTGGGGTATATTTTTCCTGGAAGCTATTCATTCTGTAGAATTGTTAAGATCCCCTCAAAAACTGTGCATATTGTTATCTTCTCACCTTCCTCCACGGTCAGTTGGGCCTGGCAGGAGGCATGCCCGGAGTCATTGTAAGCGAAGCAGGTGTAAATGCCGCTGTCCTCCCCCTCGGGGCACACAATGGTCACTGAGCAGCGGGCGCCATGCTGCACAATCTTCATGTTCTCATTCGCTGTGAGCTCCTCACCATCCTCCAATCACAGAAGAATACATTGTTATTGCAAACAACTTTTGGTCCGTGGATCAATAAACTTTAGGAAAATCTCTTGGCCTATGTTCTCTTAAAACAATGGTAGAGAGATAACTATCGCTTTTGGTTGTGATTCCAAATAATGAGAGTGTATCTAACAAATAAAGGTTTAATTGCTTTCTTTAAAAAGTAAGAAGAAATGGAGACTGAAAATTTTTAATTGTTAAGAAAAAGAGATAAACGCAAGGAAAATTTACAATACTGTGTGAAATTAAGATTAACTGTATAAGGTCAGACAGGAATATTTTTGTTGCAAACTGCCTTACTGCAAACAAGCAGAAACAAATCACTCAGACACAGTGCTCACACCTTGTACCACTGTATTTTAGGAGTAGGTCTTCCTGTGATGATGGCTGTAAATGTGCATGTCTGGCCAGGTTCAACAAACAAATCCTCAGCAGGAACCTGAATGAATGGGGGTGCTGGAAAAAAAACAACAAAACAAAACAGAAACTATCGACAAATCTATGACAAATGACTTGCTTTAAGTCTATATGAGAGGTAAATACCATCTGTAATTTCCTGCATTTGTTCTGAGATGAAGACCTCCTCCTCTTCCTCCAGGTAGCACGGCGGCTGCTGGATGTCCTGATTCGCTGATGCGGCGGCGTGAACATCCACTTCAACTCTACATTTAAGACAAAGGACCAGGAGAAGGTGAACTGAGGGGGATGTTATATAATGGGTAAAAAGAACATTTTAAAACAATTATTAACAAATCTCCAACCTTGAAATCACAATATCAATATTCTAGCACTTGGATCTAATATTACTAATTTTCTGTCAAATAGAAACTAAATTATCTCGAAAAAGAAAAGATATCATTATGATGAATCAAAATGAAGAAAAGGAAGTCATTATATTAGAAGTTTCCAAATCTTACTGTTCAGGATTTTCAGGAGTAAAAAGCTTCTTGGCAATAGACGTGGGGCTGAAATCAGTCTGCAACCATTTTTTCACAAGAGCAGTGGACCAGTCCTCTGAGTCAGCATCTGTAAAATCCAGAAAACATCACTTGGACAACATATGGGCAGAGATTGAAACTACGCACACATTCATACATTTGAAAGAATTATGTTGATGAGAATACAATGAAAAAGGGAATCTCAAAAAGTACTTTACCTCACAATCCACCACCATGAAACAGTATACATACTGTATTTCTTACCTGGGAACCGATGGGTTTGACCCCACTAACCCACCACACCAACAAGACATGGGCACATGCCCACTCTTGCACAGACGTAAAGGGAACACTTGCCCAGCACATGACCATCTCGTGTTCGTTGGGAGTGAAGAGTTAACTGGGCATGCGTTGGCAGAAGGAGAGAGGGTAATGTCGAGTGGTTATGGGTTATCATGACAATGATGACTTACATGGAAGGATCCATGTGAGGAATCTCCTGCTTTAAGACGAGTATAAGAAGGATGGAAAAACATGTAGGTTATGGAAAATGGACGGAAATAAACATTGTGTCACATAATGATAATAATAAAAACGGTCATATTAAATAAATAAATAAATAAATAAATACAACTGTTATCATGAGCATAACTTACTGTAGGTTTCCTTAGAACATTAACAGTACAATTGATCCGACCTCAATTAATTACTTGCACTACTCTTTTTTTTTTTTTTTATTACTCAAATAAACAGTTTAGAAAATCACCAGATGACACATGATAAAGGCAGCTACTTGCAATTTATTTGCCTATTATTATCATTTTTATTACTATTACTGTTTAGTAATATTATAAATGTATGACACCTCCGGTTTTCATGAGTTTTGTGTGATGACATGAACCTCATGGAAATAAATGATGAGTCCGTTTCAATCCATGCTCTCTATGGAAGACGAAAACATGGTGAAAACACAAAAAAACATTACATACAATAAGTGTATCAATGTCTTTTGGCAGAACAGGATGGTAGGAAGTTCAGGATGGTGTTCATGTCGAATGTTAGCTGCTAGATTCCATTCATTATGGCATCAAGACAGAGCCATGAATTGTTATGTTTAGTGTTACAAACAACTTTAAGTATTCATGTGTAAATAACATGCAGAGGCTGCTATGAATGCTACGGTTCACAGTTCATTAGGATGACATGTGAAGTGAGCGCAGATTAAAGACCAGAATGACAAGGTTGGTATTATGGTTTGATATGATTATATTTAGGTTAACTGCAGCTGAAATTATTTCTGCGAAGAGGAAAAAAAAAGCTACACCAACAATATTCCAGTACAATTCTACAAATCTGTGGTTACATGCAGACCCGTAGGTTAGTCAAGCAAATGCCATGAAAGGACAATATGAGATGATATGAGGTACAGCTTTGGATGCAGTCCGAACAGATAATACAGTTAATGACAGATGGCATCACTTCAGTCTGTTATAAAGCTTTTTCTTAGTTTATTCTTCTAGGGTTCTCACTCTTTGGCACTGAGCCGCAGCGTGCACGTTGTGCCATAATGCATGAGGAATCTAGCAGCAGCTGCGATGGTCGTTGAAAGTGTTTATGACATGAGTTTGGAGAAAGGGAAAATGTAAGTAGTCTTGATATGATGGCAATTTTATAAAATGGATGAATGGAGAAACTGATCACAACTGTTGCAGTTTTTTTTTTGTCAAGTGAAAAGAAATGACATGAATGATATGATGGAATTTGAGGTGAGAACTGGACAATGGCATGTGCTTCATCCCTTCACAAACACACATGAAGGAGTGAATATTGTGTACTGGCCACAGGAAAACCCCCATGTGGGTTCCCACTCTGTGTGTAGGGTATTTACCTCAGCAGCTTTGATAGCCGTACCTTTAGGAGGCAAATCCTGAGGCTGGTCACTCTCAATGTCTGCCGGCGGTACATAAGCAGGACAAAGACCCGCCTTGCACTTAACACAGCCAAGTTCATTCCAAAGCTAAAGAAAAAAACGTTTTACTCATCTTAACATTTCTGAAGTCAATGATTCTTGGTTTCTTGATAAATTGGATATTTTAAACATAAATTTCATACCTCACACTCATACTGTCCAATGTCGTCCACGGTCGCTCCCATGACAGTCAAAGACAAGATCCCACTGCGAGCGTCATTCACAATAGAGTATTTCTGCTTATCAGTCAGCTCTCTGCCATCTTTTAGCCACCTGAAAAACCAAAACAGTCATGTATTTGACAGAAACATTCAACAGCGACTGTACTTACATCAGTTCTGTGCCTCCATACCTGATTCTTGGTAAAGGAGTAGTGAGCGTGGAGCAAACGAACTGGATATCCTCGCCTTCTATGAGACAAGCACTCTCCAGTCGACCCACGAACCTGGGTGGGGCTGAACGGAAGAAGAATCACAGAAAGTCAGATATTGCTGTGTCATGTATTTAGAAACTTAACAATAGTGGCAGGTAAAAAACAACATTATCAGTAGAGTCGCTGGTTTTAAAGGTGAATGTACACAGTAGAATTAAAATCCCATAAAATAAATAATCATACAAGTAAATGTCATAACAGCAATGTAGAGTGGTGTTATTGAACAAAGTAGTTTGTAGTAGTATTAGACGGATAAGCATCTGTAATAGTAGCAATAGTTGCAGTGTGATCATATTCAGTAGGAAAGATGAATAAACTGAAAAGGATCATAAAGTAGAAGAACCACTTGAAATGTCCTAGAAAAGTGACACACTGATTGAAACAATCAGTGTAGTTCAATCAATGTATCACCTGTGCTAATGTACAAATATGCTCCTTTATCTACCAACAAAGTTGTCCTCCAAACTCACCCTGCACCACCACCTTTGCAAGAGTTCCAGCGTTTCCCATTGAGCTGGTGGCGTAGCATGCATACTGTCCAGAGTCCTCTGCAGAGAGGCTGTCCAGGATGAGACTGCAGGTGCCGGACCGGTCCGCTGTGATGATGTGACGTGGGTCATCCTCCAAAGGAAGGCCATCTTAGAGATAGGTATCATAAGTCATTTTTTTTAATAAACCAAACAATGCCCATGTGCAAAAGTGACGAGAAATAAAAACGTTTAACACTGAACTAACGGATTGTTTTAAAATTGCTTTCAAATGCTTCAACTTTTTTGAGGCAAGATAAAAAAATTAAAAGTCCACGATCCATGATAATTTTTTTTAAAGATTTGAACAGCAGTAGTCTGATGAAATATTGAGTGTAAACACTGTCTTTCACCAAATGTAAGTTGGGAAAGCCTCCTGTCTCTGTGATACAAACTTGTTTGAAGCAAGTGTATGAGGGAAGAATAAATAAATGTACAGCATCTATGGCAAATATTTGTGTGTGTAAATATTTGAAGACCCTTTAAATGGCAAAATCATCAGAGATTGAAACATAAAAGCTGACAAATGAGTCTATTTAATTGGCAACTCCACAACATCAACAACAAAAAAATTATAAAAGAAATGAGTGTGGTCTGAATAGGATGAAATTCTTCTTCATTAAATTGCACAAGGAGAGGATGTGCATTTTCCGCAAAACAATTATAGAACGACTCTCAAATTAATTAAATTGAGATGATCTGTTTTACTAATTTATGTACCAAACAAACTTACATTTTTGACCTCAATTTTTATGTTCATCAAATAAATACTTATTGAGATGTTCACAAAAACTACATTTAAAATTAAAATAGGAATATTTTCCAAGCAGGCATTCACTTTTTCAGCTTCTGTATTTCAATCGGATGTTTTTTCCCCTAATTCTATTCATTAACAATGAATTATCACATGTTTAGATGAATATTTCACACCTTTAAGCCAGCTGATGACTGGCTTTGGAGATCCAGACACCTTGCAGGTCAGCTTAATGGTCTCTCCTGTCTTTGTGGTGCAGTCAGCCAACAGTGACTCAAACACTGGAGGACCTGTTAGAGACACAAACACACACAAAACCATGTGCTAAAACATTAGACATTTAAATACAATACAGTTCTGTTTTAAAAACTACATAAACTGCTGTTTAAGTTTGAGGAATAAATGAATCATATTAATAGATATTTGTGCACTAAAGTCTAATGTTTGCTCATTTCCCTTTCTGCAATCAGGAGTAATGGAAGCAAAGCCGGTCTTACTGTTGGTGACGGCGCTGGACCTCTGCTGGAGCTCTCTCAGATCTTTCAGCCAGGAGAGTTTGACCAGGGTGGAGTGGCCCTGCACTGTGTACCTCCGGATGGAGCCCCTGTGCTCATGGCACAGCACCCAAGACTTCTCATCTCCTCCTAAAGTCTCTTTTATTTCCACATCATTCAGCTGGACAAGTTAAAAATGTCAGAAGGATAATGTGAGTGAAGGAATAGCTAAAGTGCCAGAGCTGGCTGAGTTATGATGCTACTCCTGCTGTGGGAAAAAGAACTATTACCTTCATTTTGTTCTTGAAAGTGTAGGTGTCTCGGACCATGCTGGTGTCTTTTTTCAGCTTGCACAGTACAATACAGTCCTTAAATAGAAATATTTGTCGCTGATGCCCTCTAGGGGCTGTTTTGATTTCTGGAGATTCCTCCCACACTGTGAAGACTCCCTGGAGTGAACAAAGAGTAAAAAAGATCATATAAAACAATGAGAACACTGGGTAAGAATGATTTATCTTCTCTGAATGCTTGTTTTCAGGGTTGTTTCACTGACATATCTTATTTAGACTGTTTAGTCCAACACAATCATTTGTTAAAGTGAGAAAAAAATAAAAGTCATCTTAGACAACAATTGTAAAATTATGTCATTATTCCATAATTCATGAAACTGATATGTTTCAACAGGCTCTGGAGCCTGAGAGGAGAATATCGGCCATCGTCGCTCACCTGCCGTACAGGCTCACCCAGGGCCGTCAGGGGAGCAGGGTAGTTCTCAATGAGGGACACCTGGTGCAGGTTTTCAGACCTCCAGGGCAGACAGGAAACAACAGAGAAGGCATCCTCCAGCAGGTAGCAGCTCTGTCCACTCTTAGCTTTGTTCTTGATTAACTCCTACCAACCAAAGCACTGTTTTACATGTCAGGCACTCAAACAAAGGAAAGGATGGATGAACTATAACCTGTGCAACAGCAGCCTGAGCTGCACTGATCTACAACACACTACTGACTTACAACATTAAATACTATGAAAAATGTACTGTTTTGTGTGGTTCTGATATTTCATTAATCATATTTTTTCTGTTTCTCACTTTAGTTGTTTTGTTTTGTTTTTTGTTGTTGTTTTTTTTTTTTTTTTAGTAAAACCATATTCTGACCTTAAGCAAAGCCTGGTAGGTTTGAATCCTCTCTGCTGGTTGTTGAAGGAATGTGAGAACGTCCATGACGGGAGTATCGGTCTTACTCGGTTCAGCTAACTCCTGAAAAATCATAGGAAGCAAAACAAAAGAAAAAAAGATGGATTTGACAGCCTCTACATTACTCAGAGCTGATGTTAAACATGTATTTGAAAGGATGAGACAGATTGTACTTTGAAATATTGTTGGACGGCCTTGTCAGTGATGCAGGCCTCTGCTTGCGCTTGTCCCACCATGTAGTGGAGATACTTCTCGAACTCTTCGCTATGATTGATCAGATGCATGGCCACATCGTCGTCTGTGGCACAGTCTCTCAGGCCAGGAAGGATAGATCTGAAGACAAAAATTAAAACACAGTATTGGGCTTCACAAACAAAAACATAAAGACCATAACTACTCTGAAGGGTGATAAAATGTAGAGAGGAAATGGATTATTACCGCTCATGTAAAAACACAATGTCCTTGACATTCCTGAAAATGACTTCTTTCTGATTGATGATGTTTATGGGAACGTGGCGGCTGGATTCCAGCTGATTTAACTGCTGAGAGACGAATGTCTTCATCTCTTTCACAAACTCCTCTTCTCCAGCAATCAGGCCTTGGACAAGTTGACTAAAGATACAGGGAATATAAAGCAAGACTGATTAAAAAAACACCAGAATTTGTTATTGGCTCACATTTGATATTTCTTATTGCAACAATAAAACTGTATTATTATTAGTATAACAATATAACAGCAAGTTTATTTTATGTAAAAATAATTTCCTCCATGCAGTATAATTATCATCCTGACATACAAATATGGTGATCACCAATTCAGAAAAAATGTAAAAAGCCCCTCTCTGATTATCTTACACATCTGCATTAAACAGCAGGATAACAGACCTCAGCGCTCTCCTGTACTCTTCTCCTGTTGACCCAATCCCATCAAGATCCTCCCGAGGTGCTCGCAGTTGAGTGAATGTCTCCTGATGAACACAGCAATCATGTATTTTCATTCCAACCTTTGCACTTTCTTATGCTTTTGATGGCTCTACTGGAGGAAATTTACAAGATAATGTTGACATAAGCATCATATATTACTTAAAAACCATCTCAAGGAGTAGGTCAGAGAGAAAAACAGGCTTCCCAACTTTTTTCATCACTGGCAAACCAAAAAAAAAAAGGAAAAAGAAAAACAAAGGCATGTAAATTTCACCTGCGTTATTCATGTGATCATAATCACTTACTGGCAAGTGTCAATGGCCATTGCATCCTTGTAGCATGTTCAACCCAAAACGAATGCTTTGTTAGGACTGTCATACCTTTCTCTTCTTCTCCAGGTAGGCAGGGCACAGCCATCCCTGTCTGGCAGGGTTGGTCTTGGTGGGCTTGGTCCTCACCAGCCATCTGTCAGGGTGAACGGAGTCTAGGACCTCTACAAACTGGCCCTCCTTCAGAACAAAACTGTCCTTATTTCCACTGTCAGGACTGCAGTCTGCTCGGGCCACGTACATCTCAAACGTCTGAGGAAGACAGTGAACACATCAGTACCTTTGTGGTTTACACGCTCTAAAATTTACTTTTGGAAATGTGTGGCTTCTCGGGCTCATACTGGCTACACGGATGCTTTTAAAGCTAATACACTATTATCATGCATCATATACAGAAACATGAAATTTGGATGGAGCCATACCTCTTGCCTGTCCTCCTCCCCCTCTGATTCTGATGCAGATATGGTGCTTGTTAAGGGTGTGAAGGCACGATGGTGCTTTGGAGAAGGTGTCCGCAGTTTACTATCTTGAGCACCTACAAGTAGATATAAACAGATGGGTCTTAGTATATCTGATGGCATTGTGAAAATGATTGTTAGCTAGAATATATGCAGTTGAATACAAAATAAAACACCTCAACTGAACATCACTGACCTTTCACTTTTAATAGATTTGTAGGTGGTTGAGAAGCAGGTAGCCCTCCTTTATCATCCCCAGCTGGTGCTTGATCTGATGGCGTCTGAACTTTCCTGTGACCAAAATCACAAATGTTTCTCAATTACTTGAAGGGGGGGAAAAAAAAGAAACATGACGAACAATTAAATGTAGAAATAAATATAGATTTTTTTTTTCTTGGTAATGTTCAACCTTGGTATGACCGGGACAGTCTCAACAGGTTCCATGACATCTGGAGCTGTGTCATAGTCAGACGGACTCGACACTGTTGGAGGTAGTTATAAAAACAACAGTCATTTTTGTTATAGTACATAGATACATGCAACACTTGCTGCCAGTCTCATATTGACTTTAATACTGGAACACAACCCTGCTACTCACTGGAGCTGGCAATCAGTGACGACCGTCTTCTGTCTTCTGGGCTAACCTGGGTGTCTTGCTCTGTCAAGTTGTAGGCCTCCCACAGAGAGACAGTCACATTCTCTACGTAGTTTGCAGCATCTCCAGTAGAGATGGGCTCTGGTTCTTGATTTTCAGGGATGTTTTCAGTCTCAGGCTTTTGTGGGGCAAGCTGTAAAGGAGTTATGGCTGCAAGTGGCGGGTGCACAGGCTTCTGGGCTAAAGGAGCCAGTTGCAAATTTGGTACTACTGTTATATTTCCGTTGTAAGAGCTCACACCAAACTTATTCATCACCTCACAGGTATAAATTCCACTGTCACTATTAACCAGGTTTTTGATAGTCAGGCTACATTCTCCATTATCTGCAGTCTTGAAACGGCATCGCTGGTCAATAAAAATTTCTTGGCCATTTTTCAGCCAGCGCACTTTGGTGGGTTTTCCCTCCACAACACACGCCAGAAAGAGGGTACCATGAAGCTCAGCACTCTGGTTCTTAAACACTTCTTTAAAGACTGGCCGCATGTCTCGTCTGGTTTTGTAGCCTTTGAAAGCAGCCTGAATTTTCACTGCAGCCTCTTGCATCTGTGGCTCATCTTCAAAGCTGATGTCAATTTCTGGCAGAGCCTCTTTTTCCGGCTGGGGCTTCTTGAGAAATGGTTCTTTTGCGGATCCTTCAATCAAAGAGCCAATAGGCTTGATATCGTTAAGATCTGCTGGCAACTCAGACAAGGCCTCTGAAAAAGTTTCATCTTCAGAAATGTAGAGAAGAGGAATGTCCTGGGCCAATTTTGTCACTTGTTCTTCCTGTCTTCTCATTGGCTCTACTGCCAATTTAATTTCACGATTCACTTCAGAGTCTTTTCTCAGGGGTTTTACAGGCTGTTTAAGTAGCTGTTTAGTGTCTTTTTCTGCAGCTCTTGCAGGCTGCTGTAAGTTGTCAACACTCTTGTTGTCAGTTGTTACTGACTGGTTCCCTTCAAGTCTCGGCTCCTCATCCTTCCTCTCTGGCTGTATTCTGTGGCTTATTGGCTGCTCTTCAGTTGTTCTTGCGACACTTCTTGCTGGTATTTGTTCCTCTTCATCTGTCTCGGTGTCCCTTGATATTTGTTTTTCAATTTCACCCTTTGTTTTAGCTTTTGTCCTCACAGGTGGTTTTGGAGGAACAAACTCAGGCTCTCTATCCACAGATTTTTCTGGTTGCAGCGCAGTCCGTTTATCCAGCTGGTTCAGAGTTTGTTTCAGGTCACTTTTCTCCGTTTCTCTTTCTGCGGACATTTGCTCACTTACATATTCTGCAGTTCTACGGTCTCCCTCAGAACCATTCAGGGTAGTTTTCAACACCTTGGGAATGATCTCTTCACTTTCTTTTGAAATACTTTGGATTGGTTGTTTCATTTCTGTAACCTTCCCTTTAGATCGCATCGGTGGTTTCACAACCACCTCTACTACTTCACCTTCACTTACTCTTGTTTTCTCATCTTGTTCAGTTGTATCTTTCTTGATCAACTTTTGCAGTGGCTTCATGTGTTCTTCATCTTCATTGGTCTTCCATTTTCCTGCCCCTGTCAGTTCCACCTTTTCAATTTCAACTATTTTCTGTGAAGGCTTTCCTGGTTGTTTTAAACTTCGTCCAATTTCTTGCTCCGTTTGTGTCTGTAGCCCAACCACACGCTCTCCCAAAACCCTGTCGAGCTGATTCACTTCATAGTCAACTGCAACGACTTCCTCCAGTTTGTTTCCTGGCTTTCTTATTTCCAGTGCAACATTCTCTGTTTCTGAAGGCTTTTCTGGCTCTTTTACTTTCTGATTGACTTGATAACTAGGCTCTGGCCGTCCTACTGGCTTATCAGTTTTCTTGTACACTTCACTGACCTCGTCTTCAGTCTTGTCTTCTTTTTGTACCTTTATTGAAACGTTCAAGTCCTTGTCCACATAACCTGCAGGCTGAACATCCTTTTGTGCCTCATTTTTCGGTCTAGGCAGAGGTATCTTTTTGTCCAAAGCGGTCTCTCCATCACTGTCTGAAACTGTAAAAGAAGCTCTCCTAGTTCTCTTTTTAGGCTCAGGGGGAACATCCTTCTGTGCCTCGTTTTTCTCTCTAGGCAGAGGTATCTTTTTGTCCAAAGCGGTCTCTCCATCACTGTCTGAAACTGTAAAAGAAGCTCTCCTAGTTCTCTTTTTAGGCTCAGGGGGAACATCCTTCTGTGCCTCGTTTTTCTCTCTAGGCAGAGGTATCTTTTTGTCCAAAGCGGTCTCTCCATCGCTGTCTGAAACTGTAATGGATGCTTTCCTAGTTCTCTTTTTAGGCTCGGGGGGAACTGGTTTGGTCTCCGACTGATCCAGAATTTGTTTGTCCGGAGTAGGAGCTCGTATGGGGACAGTGCCTTTTCCTCGTGGAATGACTGATGGAGGTTCTGCCTTGGGCAGAGATGGCTGTGGTGCTTTAAAGGTGAATGAAGGATTAATTAGCATGAGTGAAGTATCTATGAACCATAACTCTTTGTAATCAAGAGGAACATACCTTTAATTTGAATAGTTGCAGTGGTCTCTGCACTTCCTGCGTGACAGGAGTAGCTACCGCTGTCCTCAGGTGTGAGCTCCTTGATGTTGAGCTGATGAAGGCGGCCATCCTGCTTCATCTCATGCTTCCCGCTGGCTCTCAGTGGTAGTCTGTTCTTCTTCCATTGTACGGATATCCCTGGCTTTGACAGCTCACAGTGTATGGAGGCTGCAGCTCCTGCCTCAAACTCCATATTTTGTAGTACTTTGGTGAAGAATGGAGTGAGCTCTAGATGAAATATATGAAAAGAAAATTAAATTAAAGCATTTTCACAATTTGGCTTATGCCAAAATAAGATATTTGATGTAAATCGATACTTTTACGAGCTTGAAAAGCCTCCCAAGCACTTTACACAGTTAGTTTGATAGATTTATACACTCACTCCGAAAAATGTCACAAACAGCACTCAATCCGTCCATTGGCAGCAATTTGCGGTGCAGTGTCTCACTCAAAGACGAGGTGGGAGACTGAACCACCAGGCTTTCGACTGACAGATGACCCTCTTTACCAACTGAGTACTTAGTAGAGTCACTTGTCCTTCTTACTCATCAAGAAACCAAGAGAAAACACTGCCCACGTATATATCTACTGCCTCAGAGTGCTCACCTTGCACTGCTACGGTTGCAGTGGTCTCTGCACTTCCTGCTTGACATGAGTAGCTGCCACTGTCTTCAGCTTTGAGCTCTTTAATGAACAGGTGATGGTAGCAGCCATCCTGTTTTATCTCGTACTTTGCATTCGCTCTCAGCGGCTGCTTGTTCTTCTTCCATTGTACCGGCACTCCAGGTTTAGACAGCTCACAGAACAGAGAGGCTGTGCATTCCTCCTTCGCCTCAACATTTTGTAAACCTTTCTTGAAAAATGGTGGGAGCTCTGAGAGAAATGCAATTGATAGGAAAAAATAATCATGTACTTTGATGTGAAAATATTGGCAGCTTAAATAAAATGCTTTAATATTCTAATTATTCAGTCAGCTAAAAATGAGAATTACAGTTCCAACTTTTAGAAACATGAACTATATTCTATTATGGTCAGGTACTCACAACAAACATAAGCAAGGTTTATTCTGTCATAGTTTGCATGACTAAAACTACATTTTTCATTTTTTTTGAGATGCAAAGTTTCACCACACAAACCTCTGACTGTCACAGTTCCAGTCGTCGTTACATTTCCAGCATGACAGGAGTAGCTGCCAGTGTCTTCAAGTTTGAGATCCGTAATGTGGAGCTGGAAGATGCAGCCCTCCTGCTTCATCTCATACTTCTTACTGGCTCTCAGTGGCAGCCTGTTTTTCTTCCACTGTACTGATGCCCCAGGTTTGGACAGCTCACAGAGCAGAGAGGCCACACCTCCTTCTTCAGTGTCCACATTCTGTAATTGCCTCTTGAAGAATGACGGGAGCTCTACCAAACAATATCAAAGTAGGTAAAGGTTAAAAAAAAAAGAAAGAAAAAAACATTTTTCCTGATGTGAATCACTGTTAAAACCACTGATTCAGCTCAAAGACTAGACTGCTAAATACAGTTATTGCCTCTGTTAGACTGGTCTACATGCTTACACAGCATGTATGAAAACATTTCCAAATAAATAAACTCAAGAAACCTCATATAAATACCAGTGTATGTTTTATATCACTGAAAACACACTAATGTTTTGAGGACAGCCGTAACTTTCTTTAAACCTGTTAACCAGTTTACCGACCTTTCACCGATACAGTTGCTGTTGTCTCGTTGGCTGCTGCTTGACAGGAGTAGCTGCCACTGTCTTCAGGTTTCAGATCCTTAATATGCAGCTGAACAACGCAGCCATCCTGCTTCATCTCATACTTATTGTTTGCTCTCAGTGGAAGTCTGTTCCTCTTCCACTGGACGGACGCACCCGGCTTGGACAGTTCACAGTACAAGGTAGCTGTCCCACCCTCCTCAGCCTCTACACTTGTTAGGTCTTTCTTAAAGTATGGACAAAGTTCTGGAAAAGAAATGTCGATGTAGGTGCAATTGTAATATAAAATATTCCCAAGTATCTGAATACCAAAATTATAATGATTCAGATGTATATACCTTTCACTGTGACTGTTGTAGAGGTCTCTGCAGCTCCAACCTGACATGAGTAGCTGCCGCTGTCTTCAGGTTTGAGATCCTTGATATGGAGCTGTAGGCTGCAGCCATCTTGCTTCATTTCATACTTCCTGTTGGCTCTCAGAGACAGTCTGTTTTTCTTCCACTGGACTGACACTCCGGGTTTGGACAGTTCACAGCGCAGTGTGGCCGTGCTTCCCTCCTCAGCCTCAACACTCACCAAGTCTTGTTGGAAGTATGGAGGAAGCTCTGTGGAAAATTCACAGTGCGTATCATTTGCAAGTCATTTAGAATGGTGAGGAAAAATTCAAGGATCATTTCAGACTGTAGGAGCCATTTATCATTTCTTTAATTATCCACCAGGGGGAGCAGGATGGGTGAAAGGCATAAATAAGGCTCACAGGTGATCAGGTGCAGGTGTGCATAGAGGGTGAGCAAACAGTCTTTTCACCGTGTTCGTTTAGCGGGTTGAATCATGTGTGTTCTGCGAGGAAATGGAGCATGTGTAAGCTCACCTGGCCAAGCTTTGCACTTGTGAACTGTGGGATTATGAGCCAAGGAAAATAAATGGGTTGCCGCACCCAAACAAAGAAGTGTGGAACTTTTTGGTTGCCTCGCCATGCGGACACGCGTCCAAGACGATTCTCCCTCTACACCCTCAGGAAACCAAAGTGTACAGGCCCAGATTGGGAATGAGCTGTACACAGACCATTCACACAATCAAGATGTCCATACCTTTCACTGTGACTGTTGTAGAGGTCTCTGCAGCTCCAACCTGACATGAGTAGCTGCCGCTGTCTTCTGGTGTGAGGTCCTTGATATGGAGCTGTAGGCTGCAGCCATCTTGCTTCATTTCATACTTCCTGTTGGCTCTCAGAGACAGTCTGTTTTTCTTCCACTGGACTGACACTCCGGGTTTGGACAGCTCACAGTGCAGTGTGGCCGTGCTTCCCTCCTCAGCCTCAACACTCACCAAGTCTTGTTGGAAATATGGAGGAAGCTCTGTGGAAAATTCAAAATTCATGTTATTTTGTTGTCTTTAAGAAATGTATGGAAAAATTCAAGGATCATTTCAGCCCATTCATACAATCAAGATGTCCATACCTTTCACTGTGACTGTTGTAGAGGTCTCTGCAGCTCCAACCTGACATGAGTAGCTGCCGCTGTCTTCTGGTGTGAGATCCTTGATATGGAGCTGTAGGCTGCAGCCATCTTGCTTCATTTCATACTTCCTGTTGGCTCTCAGAGACAGTCTGTTTTTCTTCCACTGGACTGACACTCCGGGTTTGGACAGCTCACAGTGCAGTGTGGCCGTGCTTCCCTCCTCAGCCTCAACACTCACCAAGTCTTGTTGGAAGTATGGAGGAAGCTCTGTGGAAAATTCACAGTGCGTATCATTTTGAAGTCATTTAGAACGGTGAGGAAAAATTCAAGGATCATTTCAGACCATTCGTACAATCGAGATACACACACCTTTTACAGTCACAGATGCAGAGGTCTCTGCAGCTCCAGCATGACATGAGTAGCTGCCGCTGTCTTCAGGTTGGAGATTCTTAATGTGCAACTGGATGATGCATCCATCCTGCTTCATCTCATACTTGGTGCCTGCTCTCAGCGGCAGCTTGTTCTTTTTCCACTGTACTGATAGCCCAGGCTTAGACAGCTCACAGCACAGGGAGGCCGTATCTCCCTCCTCAGCATCAACACTTTTCAGGTCTTTCTTGAAGTTTGGTAGCTCTGAATATAGGAGTAAACATTGGACACACATAATAGTGTCATTTGTGGTAGTAGAAATTGCTTTTGGCATAGCTAGAGGTAGACATGCAGTTCATGACCCACAGTGTTGGATATGACCAGCAAACCAGTTACTAAAATGTGCCAATAATCCTTTAAGTGTGATTGAAATAGTGCCTATAATTTTGTATGGAAGAATTGAAAAGCACGTTGTAGTTGCTACCTAAAGGACTGACCTATTACTGACAGCACTGCAGTAGTTTCTGCAGTCCCTGCATGGCATGAGTAGCTGCCTCTGTCCTCAGGTCTGAGCTCCCTAATATCCAGCTGGCAGACGCAGCCATCTTGCTTCATTTCATACTTTCTGCTGGCTCTCAGTGGCAGCTTGTTCTTTTTCCATTGTACTGACACTCCAGGCTTGGATAGCTCACAAGACAGGGAAGCTGTGTCTCCCTCTTCAGCCTCTACATTTTCTAAGTCTTCTGTGAAAAACGGTGGAAGCTCTAGAAAACAAAACAATTTGAGGAGCAAAGAGAAGTAGATTGTCAAACGTGGGATTTCAGTCATAAAGAGACAAAAAAAAGTGGCAGCAAGTTAAAATATTGTAAGGCAATTATTTGAAATAAGTTTTTGTTGAAAAAGACCGATTTTCAAATTCAGAAATGATTCACTGATGCATTGAAGCTTTGACAAATTATCCAACTGCATTCAGACATGCAATAAAACAAAAGCACCGGTGATTTATATTAAATCAGTGTACCTTTTGTCCTGGAAAGACAAGACCAGGAGGAGATTTAGGTAAAATATACCACTGATACATCTCTAACAAATGCACGCACGCACGCACGCACGCACGCACGCACGCACGCACGCACGCACGCACCTACCTTTCACTGTCAGGTCTGCAGTGGTCTCTGCAGATCCTGCTTGACACATGTAGGTACCACTGTCCTCAAGTTGAAGCTCAGTGATCTGGAGCTGGAGGAAGCAGCCGTCCTGCTCCATTTTATACTTGCTGCCAGCCCTCAGCGGTGTCTTGTTCTTCTTCCACTGCACTGAGACCCCAGGTTTAGAAATCTCACAGCACAGAGAGGCCGTACCTCCCTCATCTACCTTCATGTTCTTTAATTTTGTTTTGAAAACTGGAGGGAGCTCTGGAAAAAAAAAAGAGGGATGGAAACAAAAAAATACATCATGTTTAGCGGTAGAAATGGTCATGATTATGAAGTCTAATATTTGATGTCTATGTTTTGTCATTGCATCCCTGCAGAATGAAACGCTGCCCCCTCCCCGCCAGTGGGCCCACCTTTCACGACCACATTTGCCGTGGTTTCCTCACTTCCTGCTTGACATGTGTAGCTGCCACTGTCCTCAGGTTTGAGCTCGTTGATTTGGAGCTTGTGGAGACAGCCATCCTGTTTCACCTCGTACTTCCTGCTGGCTCTCAGAGGGAGTCTGTTCTTCTTCCACTGCACAGTAACTCCAGGTTTAGATAATTCACAGTGTAGAGTCGCCGCACCTCCTTCCTCACCCTCCACACTCCTTAATTCTTTCTTGAAGACTGGAGGAAGCTCTGGGAAAAGGTTGGGAGCAGTGAGAAAATGTCTGTTTTATATCGGTTAATAAGAATTCTCATTCATATGTCTGGATTATCTTTTGCACCTTTCACAGTAACGGCTGCAGACGTCTCTGCATTCCCAGCTTGGCATGAGTAGCTCCCACTATCCTCTGGTTTGAGGTCCTTGATGTGAAGCTGGAGGAAGCAGCCATCCTGCTTCATCTCATATTTCCTGCTGGCTCTCAGCAGCTGCCGATTCTTCTTCCACTGAACCGGGACTCCAAGTTTGGACAGCTCACAATACAACGAGGCTGAACCTCCTTCTTCAGCCTCCACACTCTGCAATTCCTCCTGGAAAAATGGAGGGAGCTCTAGGAAAATAAGAGGAAAAAACTGAGTTAAAAATAGTTGGGATGATGAGAATTCCATATTTTAAATTTCAAGTAATGTAACTGTTTATTTATCCTATCAGGTACTGATATTTGTGATTACCAGTCACAGTGAGTTTGGCACTGCTCTGTACGTCTCCTGTGTCACAAGAGTATGTGCCAGTATCAAGGGCGTCCACATCATGGATGAGCAACAGGTTGACCTTTCCTTCCTTACGCATCTCATATTTATTGCCATTTTGCAGAGGAATATGGTTGCGTTTCCATGTAATACTGGTTTTGATGTCAGAGATTGTGCAGCGCAGAGTAGCTGTCTCTCCCTCCATGACCGCTGCGTCTTTAGGTTTTTCTTCAAATAGAACTAGAAATTGAAGCATAAGTGTTATTTTAGAGTGTTTTATATAGCATAAAAAACTCTTATAAAACACGTATCAATGCATATTGTACGTTCCCTATGAGCCTGCTCACCTTTGGGTTTAGGAAGAACTAGCAGATTTGCAGAAGTCCTGTCCTCCCCGATCACAAACGCCACGGCGCCCGTCTCGTCAGGTGTTGTCATGGTGAGGACCAGCCGGTGCTGACGGCCAGTGCAAGTCATCTGGTTCATCTCGTTCTTCTGCAGAGGACTAGCACCAAGCCACCACACCCCTTCGGTCACGTCTGCATGGCTCAGCTCACAGACAAACACTGCATCCTCGCCTGCTGTCACCGTTATGTCTTGCAGCCCCTTGACAATCCTAACACGTTCTGTAAAATCCAAAGGAAACAGACAGCACTGTATTTCTAGAGTGGGTTTTTGTATACAGTACATACAGCTTCGAGAGGGAGACTGGTCAGATTTGCATTTATTCTAATGTAAATAAAATATTCATCATTAATGACATTCTATTACAGAATCCACCAACCTTTAACAATAAGCTTGGCAGTGGTCTTTTTGCCTCTGGTGATACAGCAATACTCTCCTGCATCCTCCAGAAGCAATTTTTTGATCTCCAGAGTGTGTGTGGGGCCTTGTTTCTTTACAATGTAACGTCCTCCTTCTGACACTGAAGTATTGTCCTTCTTCCAAGTGACGGGGACATTCGCACTGGAAACTTCACAGCTGAACAGCACAGATTTCCCCTCTGCTATAACTTGGTTCTCCAGTTCCTTCTCAAAGAATACAGACGCTGCAGCTGGATGCAAAGGAAAGGAAAAAAAGCTTAATTTGCAAGCAATGTATCCACTAACAGACACAGTGGGATCCCTAACTCATTAAAGTAAAGATTGTCCTTTCAATTACTGACTCATTTTTTTTTAATCATACCAATCACAATAAAAGTAAACAAGCTGTCCAAATACCTCTAACATTAACTTCAGCTGTTGTCTTCTGCTCTCCAAAGACACAGCTGTACTCTCCAACGTCCTCAGGCTGGATGTTTTTGACGGTCATCTCAGCCACGTTGCCTTTTAGCGTCATGCGATACCGCGCTCCGTGATAGAGCTGGTCGTCTCCCTTCCACCACTGGACAGGGACCCCGGCCCTCGACAGTTCACAGCGCAGGGACACGCTGCCTCCTTCTGGGGCCTCCTGGTTCTTCAGACCCACTTTGAAAGTGAGTGGAATAGCTGTGAATGTATTAGAAAGAGAGTAAAACTTCCTCCCAATGCAAACTTGACAGTTTTTCTGAACAACTACAATGTTAGTTTAAAAAAAAGTTAGACAAATTGTTATATATATATATATATATATATATATATATATATATATATATATATATATATATATATATATATATATATATATATATATATATATGTATATATATAGAAAAGAACAATATATAAATCAAACAGCCAGCATTTAAATGGGTTAATTCTGAAAATGAAACATCTTTATTCAAAGCTGGAAATTGCTCTTGCTTAAGTTCATCAATACCTGATGAACTTCATGACCTTCATACTTGCCTGGCTACAAATAATATGTAATTTCCTGAAACTATAAATATCAAAAAAGCAAAAGCCCAACAACATGTTTGCATTAGCGGCTTCCCTTACGTGTAACTGTGACATGGGCTGTGGTCTTGACATCTCCAAAGATACAACTGTAAAGTCCGCTGTCCTCCAGTTGAGCATTTTTAATAGTAAGCTCCATGATGTTGTTTCGGTTTTTTATTTGATACTTGAAATCATTCTTCAATAGCTCTTCTCCTTTCCTCCATTGCACAGCAAGGCCGGGCTTAGACAGCTCGCAGCTCAATGAAATGCTGTTTTCCTCCTCTATCTGCTGGTTTTTTAACTTTGTCTTGAATGTGACAGGTGGAGCTGCAAGGTGAGTGACCAAAGAGTTATTTTCTATAGTATTATTTCCTTTTACTTTATTTCATTATCTTTATTATCCATTTTTTGCTTGTTAAAGATTCCAGATGGACCATCCATTAAACCAAGAAAGCTTAGAGATTTGCAAATCATCGTTTTAATGCAGTGATAACTTACCTTTGACTGTGAGTTCAGCAGTGGACTGGCTGTCTTTAGTTTTGCAGGTATATTTCCCTGCATCGCTCTCCTCCACATTGTTGATGATGAGCTTGGTGAGATGTCCCTCCTGCTTCATCTCATATTTGTATCCCGGCTTCAGGATGACTCTGCCTTTCCTCCAGTCCACTGGAGCTCCAGGTTTGGAGAGCTCACAGCAGAAAGCTCCACTGTCACCTTCCTTTATTTCCACATTTTCAACTTCTTTTATAAATGTTATAGGAAGCGCTGGAAAAAACAACAACAAAAAAAGTAATTTGAACTTGCAAAGTAGCGTACTCAACTGATTTCCAAATATTTTTCGCTTACATTGTAAAAGCATGTGGTCTGTTTGTCTGAAAGCCAATACTCAGGCTTTCTAAATGTGTACAGGATGAAACATACCTCTTACTTTGATGTCTGCTGAAGTTTCAGCAGTTCCAACAAAGCAGCTGTACTGTCCTGCGTCAGCCATGCTTAAATGTCCGATGAGCATCTCGGCCACGCGGCCCTCTTGCTTCATCTGATATTTTTCTCCCTCCTTCAGGAGCTGAGCATCTTTTCTCCACTCCACCGGGACTCCAGACTTGGAAAGCTCGCAGCGCAGTGTCACATAACCCTCCTCCACAGCTTCCTGGTTCTTCAGCTTCTGCTTGAAAGTCACAGGGATTGCTGTGGAGGAGGCATTGCCACAATCATTGCCAAAAACTCTCCATGTAAAATTAAAGCATGAGTCTAAAATAACATGAAGCTTTTTTCACCGGTAATGATGATGGTGGCTGTGGTTTTTATGTCGTCACAAACACAGCAGTAAGTGCCGCTGTCTTCAGGGAGGCTCTTCCTGATGAGCAGCTCCAGAGTGGAGCCGTTCTGTTTCAGCTGATATTTCTCTCCGCTGGTCAGCACCTTGTCTCCCTTCCTCCACTGTGCTGGGACTCCCGGTTTAGAGAGCTCACAGCTGAGCGTCACAACGTTGCCCTCTTGAACCTGAATATTCTTTAGTTCCTGAAGGAATCTGATTGGCCGCTCTAGAAGAAGTACAAAACAAAAGGTTTAATCACCAAAAAAAATTTTTTTTTTTTTGTTGTGAATTTTTGCTTGCTATTGGTAATTTCTACTGCACATCCTTGACAATTATATCTCAAAAGCACTGCAAGAAGCAAAAAGTTGTAAGAGAGAAAAAAAACAGTTCATCATTAGTGAAAGAACTGCTGACAAGAAGTAAAACTTTTTTTTCCCCCAGTTGAATCAATTCAAGTCCAACTCTTAGCATGTTCACAGCTTATGTTTGATGAGGCTGTATATTTATAAAATTGTCCACAACAATTATTCATAACTACACATTACTCACCATTCACTGTGATCGTAGCTGTAGTCCTCTGTTCTCCACATATACAGCTATAATCCCCAGCGTCCTCCAAAGTGAGGTCTGAAATCTTAATTTCTACCTGTAAATCTTTTTTCCTCATCTGGTATTTATCTCCATTCCTGAGCAGCTCCCCTCCTCTCCTCCACTCCACTGAGGGAGCGGGTTTGTTGAGCTCACAGCGCAGAACCACACTGTTACCCTCTGTCGCCTGTTGGTTAACCAGGGGTAGCTTGAAACTTGGCGGTAATTCTGATAACGCCCAAGAAACAAACAGAAAGTCAAACGCAGCACATTCAAACTATAAATAAAAAAAACACTAAAGTAATTTTTAAAGTTCTCACAATGGCAAGACAGAGATCGGTTTAATGGTGCAGCTTAAGACGGGGTATTATAGATCAATAAAATCATATAATGACAAAGAAAACATTCACAAATAAATGGAATTCATTTATTTCTACTGCTATAGAACATCAAAGGAATCAATGTGGTGACAATATGACACAAGGCAGAAGTGTCCAGTGTGCCATGTAGCGCGTAATCCATGGATGTTACATGGAAGTTGATTTCATGATATGAAAGGTAATAATCATTTACATCTATATTTCTCAGTGAATTTCGTACCATCCACTTTTAATAGAATAAATGATTGTCCAAATTAACTCACCACCAAAGTGGTGAGTTAATTATCAACCAGCTCAGGTGAAAAAGGAAACAAGTGATTAAAGAAAATGTGTATGAGATGTTAAAATGACTTACATGAAAAAAACCTAAAGGTTTATACAAGTGCTGCTGAGTGAGGGATGCCTCTGTCCTGGTTATTGATCTGCATCTCCAAGGCATCTCCATGTTAATATTTAATTTTGCCCAGCACTTGAAAACTAATGCACAATACACACAATGTACTGTAGCATTAATTGATGAATAGGAAGTAAAATGAATGAGAAATTAAAGAAATTAAGGTTTCTGACACTACTGATCCGACTAAATGATTGAGCTCACACAACGGTGGGTCTATTTTGTTTCTTTTCACTAATTTGAGGCTGACCTCTCTGACGTCTGCGCTCAGCTGATTCTGTTGAATACATAGTAAATAAAAACTTAAAAGGAGGGAAATGTACTTTAACAGTCACCGTCGACATGTTGTGAGATTGGGTTTTCGCATTTGCCTGTGCTTTACCTTCAACAGTGAGCTGAGCAGTTGACTGACTGTCTTTGGTTTTGCATATGTACTTCCCAGCATCATTCTCTTCCACATTGCTGATGATCAGTTTAGTGAAGCGTCCTTCCTGCTTCATCTGATATTTCTCCCCTGGTTTTAGGGTTACTCTGCCTTTCTTCCAGTCCACTGGAGCTCCAGGTTTAGAGAGCTCGCAGGAGAAAATCCCACTGTCCCCTTCTTTCACTACCACATGCTGCAGCTCTCGTTTGAATGTGACGGGGATTGCTGTTGAGAGTTGATAAAGGGAAAAAAAATATTTAGTAGTTTTCTTAAATAGTCCACATTGTTATGGGAATTAGTATTTCAAATATTTGAACATGATTTACAGACATTTTCAAATCTAACGGGCTCTTTAGTTATTACATGAATAGCAAAAGTGTGCTGTTTAGCTTCAATTGAGATTATAACCACATTGCTCAATCATTGTGCAAAACAGAGTCTGCATTACGAGAACTGACAGATCTGAAAATGGGCCCAGACGTTTAGCCATCAGACTTACGTTTTACTTTGATGTCAGCGGTGGTTTTCTCATCTCCCGTGATGCAGCTGTACTTCCCTGCATCCTCTGGTTGGACATTGAATATGGTCATCTGGGCGATCTTTCCTTCAAGCGTCATCTGGTACTTTCCCCGAGACACCTCCTCAGACAGCAGGTGACCTTCTTTTTGCCACTGAACTGGAACTCCTTTCTTTGACAGCTCACAGTGCAATGTCAGGTCGTTGCCTTCCTCAACATCCTGGCTCTTCAGGCTGGCTCGAAATGTGGCAGGAACAGCTGACGGAATAAACACACATTTACACACGCATAGGAAACACAGGAGAGAGCAGAGCTTTGAAGGAACTGGATTCACACACTTCTGCGTGAATTAATTTAAAAAAAAAAAAAGCCTAGATCATGCACTATACACAAAGAACATACCAACAACTTTAACGGTTGCCTTTGTCTTCTGCTCTCTACACACACAGGTGTAAACGCCACTGTCCTCTGGTTCAGCGTCTTTGATGATCAGCTCCAGAACAGAGTCTCTCTGCTTTATCTGGTACTTCTCTCCATTCTCCAGCTCAAATCCATTAAATCTCCACTCCACTGGGACGCCAGCCTTTGAAATCTCACAGGACAGCGTGATGTTGTGTCCTTCCCCAACCTGGAAGTTCCTCAGCTTTTGCTTGAATGTGACTGGAAGAGCTAGTATGGCAAGACAAAGTAAAGAGAGAAGCTAAATATCAGTACCTAGTTTGATAACTGTGGTTCACATCCTTGTGAGACAATATGCTATTTGTCAGTCGAATACCTTTTTCAATGCCTTGATCAGGTATTTTTACCGTTAATTGAATTTGCATGCCTCAGGCCCTTGGTTAGTAAACAGAAAAGAAAGTATCTAAAGTATCGGTGTAGCTTTACCGTTCACAGTCAGAGTAGCGGTGGTCTCAATGCTGCCACAGATGCAGGTGTAGATATCGCTGTCCTCTGGCATCACATCAAAGATCCTCAATTCAATAAGCATGTCTCTCTGTCGACTTTGATATTTCTCTCCATTTCTGATGAGGACATCTCCACTTTTTCTCCACTCCACACTGTGACCCGACTTGGACAACTCACAGCGCAGAGTTGCTGTGTTGCCCTCCTCAACCGTTACATTTCTCAGCTTTTGCTTGAAGGTGACTGGTAGAGCTGAGGGATAAAGTATGACCATGGATTAAGATCATAACTATGTAAAGCTTCTGATTCGTTGTCGAAAATGAATTTATCTTTATTAACTTGATTTGACTCCCCACCTGTGATTTTGACGGTGGCTGATGTCCTCTGATCCGCACACACACAGCTGTACATCCCACTGTCTTCGGGCACAGGTTTCCATATCAGCAGCTCCAGAGTGGTGTCCCTTCTCCTTATCTGGAACTTGACTCCATTCCTCAACAGCTCTTCCTCTCGCCTCCACTCCACTGGCACCCCAGATTTGGAAATTTCACACCGCAGTATGACGCTGCTGCCCTCTTCTGCCTGCATGTTCTTCAGCTGTTGTATGAATGTAATCGGAATGGCTGGAAATTCAAGCAACAATTACTCAGAATAGAGACGTATACTAAAAAGCAGTCTGGTGAAAATGTGGAAACATACATTAGATATGGAATGAAGGATCGATAAGGATTCATTTAACATATAGAACACCTTCATAAAAAGTATTTGGAAGATGTTCTGGCAAAGCTGTATCAGTTTGGATAATCGTTTCATAAGGCTGAGAGTCTTAAGCAAAACTAAACTGCAATCCAAATTAAAACTTGTCACTATGTCAGACTGAAATACAGCATTTACAGTGTATTAAATCACTGAAAATGCTGCATTTCAGTCTGACACAGTCAAAAGGTGCAATTCCTTCTAAAGTCTGATTTAGTTACATGGATCACTGTGATATTAAACCCAACATTCTCTTCAGAGACATATTGTACAGTTTATAATACAGTATTTCATCTCAACAAATGCAAGTTCAACAGCGAATTAAAAAAAAAATAAAAAAAATCAGCATTGCTCCTTTTAAGCTCTCAACTGGTTATAGCTGATGTTAATAAAACAAAACTTTCTCAAACTATTTTGTAAATATTTACCATGTATTTTGAGGCTTGCCGATGTACGGTGGTCTCTGCACTGGCAAGTATATGTTCCTGAGTCCTCAGGTTTCAGGGCTTTGATGGTGAGAGAGTTGATGGTCTTTCTCTGTTTCATCACATACTTGTCTCCGGGCCGGATGCTCTCAAAACCTTTCCTCCAGTGGTACTGGACCCCAGGGAGGGAGTATTCACACATGAGGGTGACTGCTTCTCCCTCTTTGGCCTCCATGTCCTTCAGAAGCTGAGTAAACTCTGCGGGGATGGCTAAAAGAAACAAGAAAAAGGGAAATCATTGCTCAGTTTAATCATTGTGTAATCTGCAACAACTTTTAATTCAATTTTAAGTTACCAGAAAGGTCAGATGAAAACCTCTTTTGTAAAGGAGAGTCTTTATTTCTGGAGAACTCAATAATAACTTTTACTAAATGCAATAAATAACAGATAACTGAACATATCTCACCCTAAAAACATCATTTGACCTTTTCACAAAGCAGAAATGCAAAGCTACAGTTAGAAAAGAGCTGCCAGTCTAAACCTAATCCCTGCTGAAACTGATTAATGTTGAATAAAGAGTCATTTTTTTGGTTTTGCTCTGGGTTAACAAAGGACAGAGTCCACCTTTTCACCTCAACCTCACACCTTCTACTTTCTTGACAGCATGCTTCCATTCATACCTTTGACAGTGACAACAGCCCTGGTTGTGACCGACCCGGCACTGCACTCGTACACGCCTGCGTCACCGCTGCTGACTTCTCGAATGGTCAGCCGAGCTTCACAGCCTGAACGGCTGGCAAAATATCTCGAGGAGTTCCACATGAGGCAGCCATCTTTGTACCACAGGATGTGACAAGGCTTGGAGGTCACACAAGATAAAACCAAACCACCTCCTTCAATGGCCTCGCAGTCCGTCAGGGTCTTAATAATGGTCGGACGCCTCTCTGGTGATGGAGAGCAATGACACCGAATCATTAATCGATGAAAAGTGAGAGAAAGATCTACATTAAAATTCACAGGAAGATCAAACTCCTCACCTCTGACCAACAGTGAGGCATAGGATCTTTTGTCCCCGGCTGAAAACGAAATGGTGCCGGTGTCTTTTCGTGCAAGCTGTCGAAATGTGAGGGTGTGATATCCTCCTGCGATGATCTGGATCTCATTGAGCTCATTGGTATATAGCAGGGTCTCGTCCAAGTACCACTTGACCGTTGTGTAGTCGCTGGGACAAATCCGACACCTGAACGTGACCGTGTCACCCTCGAGACACTCGACGTCTTCTAACTCGTCCAGGATCAGCACCTTTTGATCTAAAGAGAAGAATATGATAAAATATTAGAAACACTGTGTTCTGCGTGTGAGTAGGACAAAGAAAAAAGTTTAAAATAGTGCATTCATTCAGTTTTCAAATGGGGGAAACAGTCAGTTTGTTTACATCATGTCTCAGCTGAACATGAATTTCTTTGATTTATTGTTTAGCAGTGACATTAACGTGTACAGCCCAGTTTAGCTGGCACTAAATGAATTTAATTCAACTGGTATAAACCACTGTGATGCAACGCGCTGCACTCGCCACACAATGATCTCACCCTGCACAGTCAGCTGTGCGCGGCTCTGCATGGTACCAACATCACACGTGTAAATATCGGTATCCGATTTCTCCAGACCAGTGATTGTTAGGGACAACGCCACGCCCTTCTGCCTGATGACATACTTCCTCCCAGATCTCAGCTCCACCATGCCCTTCAACCAGGTCACGCGCTTGGCCGGCCGCCTGGTCTCACATTCAAGGGTCACTTTACCCTTTTCCTCTGCACGAGTGTCCCGCAGCTCTCTGGCAAATGTGTGCTGGAGTTCTGGAGAAAAAAACAAAACAAAACAAAACAAAACAAAATGACAAGTGAGCAGCCAACAGCTTTTTTCACATTACTAAATAAGATATTGAAATAAAAGAACAGAAATGTATTCCTTTTATTTCAGTTCAGCTGCAGTGAGTTTTTGCAAAAATTATTTCTGGGTTTCAGGATTTAGGTCATGATCACACCGAACAGATTCTAAGGCAACGGACTCCACCACATCTTTTCATTAATATTGCTCTACAACCATTTGGATGTAGTTCGGAATCATTATGAAGTGAAATTACTGTAAGTAAACCATATTCAAGCCAACTTTCATTCAATTTCTATACTACTTTGTCCGAATTCGGATTGCAGACAGCTCCGTCCTGACAGAAGGAAGGGTGGCTGGACGCTGATTCCATCACATGGCAAACATGGACAGAAACAATCAACCGCATGATTACTTAAACCTGTAATGAGTTTTCACACCCAGTTCACATACTATATGACTGAAAATCGTATTACCCAGAGAAAACCTATGTCTGCTCAGGAAGAACATGCAAATTCCACACAGAAAGGCATGTTCGCCCAAAATGAGCTTTAATTACTGGACCAGCTCAGCCTTAGCATGTAGCATTTTCAAGTTCATGCTTGATCAGACATCAGTTCACACATGAAACAGAACACACAAGTTCGATGAAACCGGGGGATTACGAAACCCTGCCAATGAATCTACCTCTGATATCCAGTTTGGCACGAGAGGCAACACCTTCAGCCTCGCAGCAGTACTCTCCAGAGTCTCTGATGGTGGTATTCTTGATCACTAGCCGTGCGAGGTGCTTCTCCACACTCATCTCATACTTGGGGCTCGGCCTGATCACATGCCCATTTTTCAGCCAACGGATGGTGACCTCCGGTTTGGTGATTTCACAGCTGAGCACTGCGTCCTCTCCAGGCACTGCCTTGACATTCAACAGCTCTCTGAAAATGTGCACTGGCTTCTCTAAAGTGAGGGAAATACACAAAGACCCAATCATCATCCACTTATATTCACATCCAACAACTTAAAACAGCATAACCTGCAATAGTTTTTACCTTGAACAAAGAGCATGGTTCTGCAACTGAGGTCATTGATTGTGAAGACGACATCTCCAGCATCAGTGAGCATGGTGTCTTTAATGGCCAGCTTATACTTGCGACCATTGTTGATGACTTGGATACGATTGTCAGAGACAACCAGCTGGCCATTTATTGTCCAAGAAGGGTCGCCATCGAGATCATGAGAGAGTTGACACTCAAAAGCACAGTTTTCACCTTCCAGAATAGAGGTTGTTCTCAGACGTTGCATGATGGTAATGTGCAAATCTGAAAATGAAGATATTTTTAGCTGTAATACAATACATACAGCATAACAGAGAATAACAGCTGCTTAACATGCTTAACAGCATAACAGCTGCTTACCATGTACTGTTACTTTAGCCTTGGTCTGACTGGTGCCCAAGTCACAGGTGTAATGCCCAGCGTCATCCTTACTCAGTGCATGGATGATCAGCGCCATCGATTTACCAAACTGAAGCAGCTCGTGTTTATCATCAGCTGTGAGAACCAGACCGTCCTTCCTCCAAATGGGGGTCACTGCCTCTTTGGAAATTTCACACTGAAGGCAAACCTCCCCTTGCTCCTCTCCAGCTACATCCTCCAGAGATCTCAGGAACACCGCAGGATGTTCTGAAGCAACATTGTGACATTTTGATTAATAGTCTCCAAACATCTCAGACCAGACAAGAATGCAGACTTCAAAACAGATGTGCAAACACTTTCTGACTGCACTTACATAAATGGGCTTTTCACATATTTGCTCTGTATTATTTACCATCTGTACTTGTCAAAGTTTACATTTTCAAAACTGGTGTGTCACTTCATTTAACCTCTACAGAGAAGACCCTGACAAAAGAATATATTTTTCCTTTACACTTTTAAGAATCAATAATTTACTTTTAGGGATGTACTTCCACTTTAACTCGAGCACTTTTACCCTATTTACTACATTTGCCTGACCAGAGAACGGGAGCACGTTTGTCAACACTCCATCAAGAAAGCTTGGATAATTTCCCAAATATCCCATAGCTGACCTTTGACCTTTAAGGTTGTTGTCTCAGTGAGAAGCCCTGCTTTAAAGGTGACTCTGCTCTCCTGAGGTCGAGGCTTCTTGATCGTCAGACTGTGCATTGTGCCCATGTGTTGAATCCTGTTGACGGCGTTGGAGTACAGGCGCACACTGTTGAGGAGCCATTCAACGTTGGCAACCACGTAGTTGAGCTCACACGAGAAAGAGGCAAAGCCATCCTCTTCGATTTCCACTGCCTCAAGGTGTTTGACTAACTTCAACGTTCGCACTACAGAAACGCAAAGAAAATTTATTATTATACATTAAAAGCATACCTTTTTTCAAAAAAAAAATAAAGAAAAAGCATGAGGTGAAGTTTTACCTTCCACTTTAACATGCGCTGAGCTCTGTGAACCTCCTGCCATGCAGCGGTACTGCCCTCCATCCATCCCTGTCAAGCCATGGATGACCAGTTCGGCTCGTTTCCCTTCCCTCCTCATGCTGTACTTGTTAGAGGTCTTCAGAGGTGTACGGCCTTTAAACCATCGCACCACTCTGGGAGAAGGAGCAAACTCACAACGCAGGGTCACAGAGCTGTTCTCCTTCGCTTCCACGTCTTTCAAATGGTGGACAACCTCCAGCGGTCGCTCTAGAGGATAAACATGTACAGCCATTCTCAAGATTTGGGTAAAACCGGATAAAATAAAACGCATGATAAATGGGATGTGGTGTTCATTCACAGAAATCTTCAAACCGCACCTTTCACAGTGAGCTCAGCAGTGGAACGACTTTTGCCAGCAACGAACTCAACAGGACCTGACATGGAGCTTTCTGTAGAGGTGAGACAAAGGCTGTGGAGGGTTCCCTCCCTGTCAATGTTTACTGCTGCACATGGCTCCAGAACTTCTTTATTCAGAGTCCACCGAGGGGGTCGCCCCGACTTCAGGCTGGTTTCTACTTGGAACAGTGCGGGCTCTGGCTCCATCACCTCCACTGAGTTCATCCCCCGCACTATGGTGATTGCCTGCTCTGCATGCATAGCAACAACACACATCAATACCACTGCACTTATTCACATGATCACAACATGGATTGTATTTAAAGTAAAAATGCATAGAAATCCTCTAAGTTAGCATATTTTGATGATAAATATCAACCTTCCCGTTGCTTCGCAATTAAAGTGACATAAAATTTGCAACAATTTGCAAGTCAAAAATACTAATTTGATTACTAGTATGAGTCCTGTGACACTAAGCAGCCCACCTTCCACCAAAAGCTGACAAGATGTTTTGTCGTCCCCTGCGTCACAGGTGTATGTGTCTTCATCTGACGAGCAGACGTCATCGATGGTCAGCTGCCTGTAGATGTCTTGGCTGATTAGCTGGTACTTCTTACTGGGCAGCAGCTCCACTCTGTTCTTGTACCACCTGACCTGGGCATTCGGTCGTGATACCTGGCACTCAAGCAAACCTCGGTGACGATACATAGCTATCTTGACTCTCAGCGGACGTATTATCTGGACTGGGAGCTCTAATGTCAGAATGAGAACAAAACAAAAACAACAACAAAAACAACATACACTGAGTGAGATCAATCTTGAAATGGTAACTGCTGTTGATACCTTGACTCCATTTCAGCGTTAGTCTGAGAAGAGTATGGTGGTCACACCTTTTACCGTGAGAGTTGCATAGGATGAGACACGCTCGGCAGTGAATCTGATCTCTCCAGCATGTTCTGGTCTGACGGACTTGAAGGACAAGCAGTGACTTTTGCCTAGAAACATTTTATGGTCAATGAATATATAATGTTCAAGGTAATTAACTAAGGTCAAATTTGGTGTTCTTAACTGTGATTTACAATCCAGGGGCTTATAAAAAAAAAATCAGTTTTACAAAAAGAAGGTAGCTAAGGGTTTAATCTCCCACCTTGATGTCTGATCTTGATGCTTTCTCCGGCTCGGATCCGACTGTCATCTCTGTACCAGCGACCATCCACATCCACCTGATTGACCTCACACAGGAAGCTTACGGGCTGTCGCTCCATCGTATCAACATCCTCCAGCTCTTTCACAATGTAGATTTCCCTGGCTGGCAGAAGATATTCAAGCTAATCTAAACTCGAGTCACAAAGATCCGAATGCATTCAGAGACTGATAGCTGTTTACTGCACAGCTCATACAGATAAATACATTTGATAGGCAAATAAATAAAGAATATAACAATAATAATAATAATAATAAAATAAGTCACATTGAAATATATAATTTAAAAGTGCTACCATATTTTTGCTGTATCTCATCAGTTCAATTTCAGGTCTGGGCCAAAGATTGATAATGACTAAAACTTGACCCTGCACAGTAATTGTCTGGTTCACGCGACCAAATGAATACAACCTCATTTCCAACAAGGCAGGGGGATATTCCAGATAATTAGTTTCAGTTTAATGGCAGTGACTTGTGCAAAAAGTCTGTACAGCATGGCAAAGAACTAAAAAAAGTAAGTGAAAAACTGTAGGGCTCCTTTGCATCCAAAGCTCTGTAACTGTAAACAGGTATAAAATATGATCGTTTGTATTAAAAATAAAAACAGAGTCTCTCTTTCTCACTCCTCTCTCTCTCTAGACTGAATTGAATCAGGTCAACTCTACTTGGTCTAATATTTTGGAAACATTTTGGCCCTCATTCGGTTGGCTTCATTAGTTTGTGCTGCAGCCTTGACTCGGTTGGCTCATCTAATTAAATGCTGGTGAGCTCAGGTAGTTTTGGTTGAGTCACACAAGTTTTCACATGTTATTAGCCTCAGGTTTCTACGTTGATGGCCCACAGGGACCAGGGTGTTACTTGTTGACAAATGTTTCTTAACAACTTTCAATATGCTCATTGGAATCACATGGGAATAGTGCAACAGAAGCAGAGATTTTGTCTTCAGTTTACTTTGAGAGGCCTCCTACCTGGGTGAATATGAAGACACGTTTAGAACGAATACTTCTCACATTAATTCCAGCTGGAAATGTCATTAGAAAGAACAGTATTAACTTAATGCGATGTAGATGATACATAAGCACTGATAAGTTTGTCAAATTAAAGGTTTATCTGCACTGTATATTCTGCTCCTGTACTCACACAAAGCTAAAGTGACTCTCCCTGACCCAATTTTTTTTTCTTATTTTTTTTTGCAGTCTGACTGCAGCTAAGACATAAAAATGTGTCGGTAGTCATTTCACATCCCTCTAAACTAACGATAAGTGGATCACTACCATGAAAGGTTATGAATCCTAGTGTCTATATTTCCTAATGCATGTTTGACTGTAAACTATGACTTAGGTTTAATGATCATCTTCGTCACCACTGAGACGCTCAGGGGGGGCTGCAGAAAGACTGAGAGAAAGCGGAAGGACAGACTGAGTCATCCTTAGTTGGTAATTTAATTACTATTGTGCATTTATCAGACCACAATTAAAGAGCAAAGGAATAAATATTATGAACATATCATTATTATTCACAGTCATAATCATAAAATCCCACTGAAAACTTGGAAATCTGTAATTAGACCAACACAGTGTCGGTTAGTAGATCCGACAACAGAGAGAAGTGAAGTGACTTACCTACTGTCAATATCGAAAATATTAATGCACTCTTAAAAACTGACTGTTGAATATAGTAATATTTATCCAACGCTCTTTTAAAAAAAAGTCCTTTCTTTTATACATCTGTTTTATGCAACTTTAAACATTGTGAGGACTTATGTTATTCTTGGTTATAGGAAGCTTTTAATGCTAAGCACAGCATTAACTTCAGATTTTGGACTGAAAACTACTGATTAGAATAAAAAACCAGCGCACAATCCACATGAACAACTTAAAACTCCATCTTGAAAAAAAAATTAACAAATGAAAGTCTAATACAAACACAGCAATATCTTTTCTGAACATAACTCCATTTAAACTATGACAGTTTGAGGAAGCTGTTTTGTGATCAAATTATAGAAGTTTTCTATTTTTTAGAAACCACAGTTGGACCATCCAGCACAACCAAAGACAAGAGGGAGCGTCACTCTTGTTCTGGATTGTTGAAAAGCCTGCATCTTTGAAGATGTGGGGTTGCATGTGGGGCTATTACAGATAGCTTATACATCTGACAAGGTACTATCAATGTGAGAAAAATGATTAAGGTCAATATGAAATTCTACTATGATAACATCGCTTTCAATTAAGTCCGTGTCTATTTCACCTGGAAAATGTGAGATCTCAAAATGCGCCTATCACAACGAAATACCCTTAAATGTTCCAGTGTAAAAGTTTTCCACTGGTCTGCCTGCAGTCCAGAGCTCTCATCTCATTCAGAGTGCTATAAAATCAAAAATCCAACAGACAAGATGGAATAGTCAAATCATGTATCACATAAGAATGGAAGAAGATTTTTTTTTTTTTTTTAATCAAAACTCAAGAAGTTGGTCTAATAATTTGCAGACATTTATAGACTGGTTTTCCAGGAGTTGATGCTAAACTATGGTAAAACAGACCATCAACTGTTAGACCTCAAACCAGCCTTTAAATAAGTGTCACTGCCATTAAATTTAAAATGATCTTGTATTTCACATTAAATTGATTGTCCTTCTTCCAATACCTCACAAGTCACCTTCTACTGTGAACAGTAAGGGCTTTGTATTCACGTTCAACACCTCCTCCCAGTGTTTTTGGAATTTGACTTGTGTCTAAATGGGAATGGGCAGTGGTGACCTTGAGGCTACAGAAATGAGCTTGTGACTGGGAGTTTGCTCGTTTGAATCTGACTGCTGATAGGTAGATCACTTAGCAGCACCTTTAAGCCCTAACTCCTAAGGGCTGAACCAGAAAGGACATCTCGCATAAAACGTGCCTTTCCACCGGCACCGGCAGCCTGCGGAGATAGCTCAGTAGCTAACGTTGCCTTACCTCTGACACAGAGTCGGCCTGATGTCTGGATGCCGTTTGCCTCGAAGGAGAACAAACCGGCATCTCCGAGCGCAACCCTGTTCAGTATGAGACAGTGTTTCTTTCCATGCGCGCTGATGCGACAGTTGGGTTTAGACTTAAGCTGCATCCCATCTTTGGTCCACGTGCCCTCTATGTACGCAAGGTTGAGAGTCACATCGAAGGAGCAGCTCCCACACTCAGACACCTCCACATCCTCCAGGCCCTTCACCACCTGCAGACGGTTCTCTGGCAAACCAACACATGCTCAACATCAGAGACCACAGAAGTGACACTGAAGTACAGTTGCTTTTACGAAGAAAACTTACTGGCAGCAGCGACTATCCCTGCAGGCCTATTGTCTCCCATGTCCTTGCTGTTTATTTCAGGATGATTGGGGAACCTTTGCTTTCACAACAGCAGAAGGTCTGTAAATACAATACAGACATAAATCAAATCAAGTGTGTGGATAAATTTGCAATAAGTCATCTACAGTTTAGTTTTATCTCATGATCTTTTGTTGCAATTCTGCACTGTGGGTCCCTGAGCAAGACGTTTGACCCCCCATCAGCTCCCTGGAGCGCTGTAATGCGGTTGCACCTCCATGTTCTAGAAATATTCATCATTGATGAAAAAAATGAATTTCCCCAAGGGAAATAAAAAAGAATGGGCAGTTTAGTTTTCAGATATCTGTACTTTACTTGAGTATTTCTCTACCACTTCTTTTGTTTTACTCCATGTATTTGAACACAAATAATAGCATTGTGTGCGTCTCTCGTTCTTAAAACTGTATTAGACTGTATGATGGTGATGATGATGATGATGATTGAGTTACAGTGAGAAGGTGGAAGCAGCTGACTTTAACAGTCATCTATACTGAAGGTGCCAATGTTGATGAATTTAAAGTAACCACGTTCCTTCAATAATGATTAAAGGACTTCTGCTGACTTCTTGTTAGCATTTCAAAAGTATAAAAATCCTGCCTAAATACAAGTTGTTGGTGTATCATCCCCGTTCTTCATTCTGTCTTTATTGATATGGACAATGACGCACTTTATTACTGAAAACTTTGATATAAGCTTAAAAATGTGCATCACTGCTACTGATAAATCTGGAGAATCCATGTTGCCAATCACCGAATTCCAGTCAAACTGTCATAATGTTTGGGCATGTGTAAAGAAGAGAGCATTGTGTTTTAATGAAATGGGGGAGAAAAATCACCTTCACTATTGTACTTCAGAAAAATCAATGTTCTTTTTTTCTTTAGGGAATAATTTTGTACTTTTACAAATGTCCTTCTTACCTATGCATCGACACATTCAGTCTGGAATACTTCGGGCACACTTACATTTCAAAAACTAAACAAATTCCTCTGCAGCTAATACAGATATAAACTATCCCTTTCAAAAATGGCAACACGAGCCCATTAAAACGTGTATCAGTCTTTCATACGATGGCGTGCCAGCCTGCCTGAGTAATGAGGAGCAGAGCAATCTTTGTCACTTCACTTGACTGAGCTCAGCACCACCAATATAGACTCAGCTGTGATGCCAACTCCATCGCTTTGGATGTAAGCAGGCCAGGAAGGGGACGCTTTACAACAACAAACAAAAAGGGCAAAAGAAAAACTGCCCATCGCAATGTATGATAACATATTGAGGACATAGAACAGTTCCAGGCTGACTCCTCTCACAGGTCATGGTGCTCTCTAACCACGCAGAGTGAACCCTGTCAGCTTCAGCAGCTAAAATAGCAGATCGTGATGCGTCACTCAGTGACTTTGTCTCTCTAAACAGTTATTTAGAATACCAACAGAGGCCCAACGCGCTGTGCTGAATTCAACAGATCTGCGCTCCAACACAATAACAAAAAACCAGTGCAAAACATTAAAAACACTCTTTTGCAGGGCAAAAAAAGGAACTGTTGATCTTCAAAAAAACTGCAAACATCTATTTCAATGACTTTTGACACTACTGTGCAAGATTAGATTTTATTCAGTAGCTTCAACTCCACATTGCACAGAAATTAGGGAAGATCTGACCAATCGAGAGAGTTACATGAATTTTGAAATTATTGACTTCAACGCTGACTTTCGTAGGGTTACCTTAAGGTAAGCAAATAAATAGCAGAAATAATTTATCAAAACCTCAATGGATTAATATAAAAAATAATGAAAAAGAAAGCCAGATTGAATCACCTGCAGTGGTGCACCTACCTAGAAAGAATGCATCCTTGTTGGTGCTCCAGTTGCAGCAGTTACAAAAAACAAAAACCCTTCATCTGGAAAAAAAAAAAAAAGAAAAGAAAAGAAAGCAGACTGAAGCATCCACATTGGCAACGGATCTGTCTCAGTGTTATCTTGTTTCTAATAAAGCCTTTAACATTATCAACGAGTGTTCAGCCAGCGAAGAGCGCGTCCAGGTTTGCAACCTGCATCCCAGTCCAAGACATTGACCGTCTATAATGCTTTCTCTTTTTTCCTCTCTGTGATGGAGCGTGGTGTCGAACAGCTGACATATCTCTCCTCACATACTACCCTCCAAAATAGCCTTCTGTCAGTATGAGGGCAAAGATAGCTTTGACTCCAAACGTGTGAGGCAACTCATGTCCAGCATCAACAGAATCATCCCGAAACAATCAAAATGTACACACCAGGCTTAGTGTGTCTGATGGTTTTTCAGTGTGACTGATGGCGTGAGTGGAAGAGAATTCATTTCAAATTTGAGGAAACACAAACAGAGGCAAAGTCTTTCAAAAAAAAATAAATGAAGAAATATTTTAACAAAGTTTGATTCATCAGTCTACATGCTTAAAAAAAGCAAGAAGAAAAAAAATATCAAATGTGAGTATTCACCACATTGTCCGTTTAAAACATAAAACTGTTTGCAACAGTTTATCTGCCAATGAAATGACAGTGAAATGAAATGATCAAAGATTCAAAAATAAACTGACACACTATACGGAATAATTAGTCTAATGACATCCTTTTTTCCAACACTGTCCCACATCTGTCAGCGTCCTGAAGCTCAGGTTAATAAGACCATAGTCTGTGGATGTCCAAAGGGAGTTTCCACCACTGCCAGAGCCGAAAGGTCACACAAGATTAAGCAATACAACGCTCCAGTTTCACTGGGTCACTGATTGTGAGTCCATATATGAAAAAACTTTACAAATGGGAAACACACAGAGACACACAATACGTTACTGTGGTGTACTTGGCGTTTTTTAGAGCAAAAGGTCAAACAGTGACTCATGTCTATAATATCATTTCACCACCTATCAAGGGCTCAAAAACCATGAGCAGGTAGCCATGCAATGTCTCTTTTCATTCTACACAGAAATGGCCAGTGTCAACCAGCCAGGTTCCTTGGCTTGTGGATGTAAAGCCTTGTTTTATGTACACTTGAAGATTGAGAGTTTCCCCCAGGCAGACTGTACGAAGCTAGACCCACATAAGCATTGTGTACGCCTCAATTTGACAGACAGCCCCATGTGCCACTGAGCACTGTTAAGTCCAGTGAAACTCTATCGACAGGATAATCTCGGTGCCGTCCTGCTGTCATACGACAAAGAACTTGTCGTCACTGAAAGGAAAACAGTGACCCACTGAGGAAAAGCATTCACACTTTACAGAAGAGTTTCTTCAGTTTTCAAAGATATCTGAGAAAAGATAAGAAGGTAATCTAACAGTGTCTCAGGTGTTCATTTCTGACCAGGACGTATTTCCCTTCAAATCAAGTTCTCTGATGGTGACGACTGCTAACAGGTCAAGAAAACATCTTAAAATATGGACCCTTGTGCATGCAGCATCCTACTGATAGAGCACGAACTCTAAAAATAGAGCAATGTTAAAGGAACCACGGCAATATGAGGAACTGCTGAGTGAATTTAGAACTCGACAAAACAGCTGAACACTCCACCTAAGCCTCTGGGTCCATGTTTGGAAACACTGCCCCTCCTGTGCTTCACATTACTCCTGAGACTTTCTACACCTGACAACAGTCATAGTAAAGCAACTTAATGTCGAGACACAAATCGAATCGCAAACAGGGATCTGACCAACTTGACGACACCAGACTATCTAAAATGTAAATCAGTTCAAGTACTTCTTTGTGCAACACTATAATGCGCCAGTTATTTTTGTTGAAAACATTCCTGATGTATATTTATAGCTATGAAAATAGTACAGTATAATGACATTAGATGCCTTTGGCTTGAGCAAATGAAATGGGCAGTCTTGCTATGCAAGACACAGTGTGGCTTTTGAAATGGGCCACAAGTGGCTGAATTTTGGATTTATTTGAGGATTATAAATTTGCCAGCATGCATGCCTGTCATGGGTTTTATTTGTCAAGGTAAATACTTCAGAAAGGATCAGTTTTCTAGACTGCAAAGCTCATAAAATCCTCACTCAAAAACATCACCTGAAACTCTGAAACCGCAGCTGCAGTAAGTGGTCTGCTCTCCTGCTCCAGGGATTTTCTCTGGACACTCTGGATTGTCTGGGCCATGTGACCCAGAGTGCAGCCATTGCTTGATTTTTCTTGTATCTGGAGCTGTAGTCAGGTATTGGGGTGAAGATGATTTTGCGATATCACAGCACAACATCTTCAGTCATTTCTACAGTCAGAGCACAATCTGTTCCTGTGATTGGTTTGAGAAATTCAAATGAATCTTCTATTGCTGTTTTAAGTTCCAGCTGTCTGCTAGTATGGCATTTAAAATCACTGTGTGAATAAATAAAACACAAAGGAAGTGGGAGATCCACTTTTCCTTTATTTTGCTCACGATTATTTGTTCTACCCTTAGGAACTGTCTTTACAGAGCATCTAAGATGCCATGTATAAATTCTCAAAGACACGTTCAAATTTACATTTCAAACTTAATAATAGACAACTTAACATCAGTGAGAGGATATCTGTTGTTTCATTGGAATTTTTGAGGTGCATTCAACTTTTTGTAAGTTTTAAACTCTCAACTGAGATCAATTGCCATGGTACGTAAGGCAGGTTGACCTTAATTGTTATTAATCTTTGCATGAAAATTCCACCCCTGAACGTTCCAAAGTTTTAGTTACTGTGGTGACAGACTCTAGGTGTGAAGGGGGACACATGCAAAACCCACAGAGAAAGACCTCAAGCTCAGAAACAACCGAGGAACAGTCAGACTGTAGCATACCCACTGCACGCAACGTTAAATTTCTGTCAGCACAATGTCATTCAAATATCTAGATGTGAAGGCAAAAGCAGTGCATTTTCCCACTTTTTTTTTTTTTAGATACATAAACCTAATAACTGAGTGCACATCACATCCTGAGAGCAGTTCCAAGGTTGTGGTGGTGGCAATTATAAGCCAGAAGAGGGCAGTACATCACTATTAAGTGGCTGAATGGGCAAGCCACTTGCCACTGAAACCTTGGGCCTTATGTTTTTATGCTTTCACACATTTTGTAGTCAGCTGGAAACAAATCAACGATTAAATTGGGAGGGATCAAATGTGCAGCAATTTCTCCCAATAACTACAAAGCACACACCAAAAACACGCATACTTCCACAGAACTGGTGGAGATGGGATCCTGACTGATAGACAGCTGTGTTGGCCTGCCACCTCCTTTTCTGCTGCCCAGCTCCTTTGAACAGGAGCAAAAGTTTTTAATAAACTATAAAAAGTGTATGCCGGTTTGCAGATCCCAACAGGTGAAATGTCCAAATAAATGTCTGAGGGAGCTTTAATGTACTTTTCAGACACGTACCTGCTCCTCACATCTGACTAACAGCTTGGCTGAGATCTTCTTCCAACTCCATCAGATGCAGGAAAGTTTTGGCAGAGAGCCTCACCAAGGTTCTGTGGCCGGTGCGAAACCCCCTTGTGGTGACTGTCTTAATGTTCAGTTTAACCTGACAAACAACTCTTGAAAATGCTAAAAACTAAAGCATTCTTCACTTTAAACAATAGAAACTAGCGTTTAACCACAAGGCCACGATGCACTAAATGATGTGAGGAAACTGAAAGAACTGGACGCTTATAAACTGGTCAAAAAACACAAAGAGCCTCCTCACCACAAACCCCAGCGTCTTGGTGTTGAGCTGTTGATGTGACAAACACCTGACCGTCTCCTTTCACTGCATGTGGTTTTAACCAGCGCCCCCTAGCGGGTGAGGCATAATGAACTATCAACGCTTGTGCCAGCTTTACCTGCCCCTCGCTGATACAACTGAGAGTGGGAATGGTAGTAAAACTACATCTTCTGCTGTTAATTACTCTTGTAAAACTTTGTTGGCATCAGCAGAGACTTCTGCAGAGCGTGACACTTGATAACAATGACCTAAAGACTTTCTCAGGGTGAAACATCTTTGTTCAGTGCAGGTTTTCATAAATATAGACTATCCAGAGAGACGGAAAGCGAGAGAGAGAAAAAGCACTCTTTATTTAATCTTTGCCTGCTGGCTTTTTTTCACTATTCTCACAAATATGTCTTTCCTTTCTCAAGCAATCCTGTCCTCTTCCTCATTTCATTTTCAAGCCACACCTGTAACTCACTTTCACACAAAAACAAACACAAAGAAGAACTCAATGAAAAGAACTACTAATGTGATAGCATGTACATATGAAACATCCTTCTGAGTCCAGACAGCCATCTGTTCAGTGATACAGGTGATGACAGGACACTTGTTTTGGTACATCCTGTTCTGATTTTTATTTCTCGCTCAACTTTGCTCTCATGCATCGTTGTCCTGCCTTTTTCCCCCATTCTAATCACCTTAACTGATCCCCCTTTATCCAAAACAGTTTCTTCAGGTTACTCCAAAAACTGAAGTGAAACTATTACTTTTGTCAACTCTCTGTTATATGTAATCCTAATACGACATGAAGAGGTGCAAAAAACCCCCCCCCCAAAAAAAACAAAACACAATTCTACAGATTTGTAAACTATCCTCGGGGTTATTTGCAATTTTTACTGTAAGAATCACTGTAAGCATTTTCTTTTATTGTAAGAATCCTTTACTGTATTTGTTCAGGAAATAGTGAAGACGAGTAATCTCAAAGTTGGCCTAAAGTCACAACACAAAGAAAGAAAAACAATCATCATGTCATTTAGACTCTTTTATCTCTGCTATTTTTGCTCAAATGCGAAGTCATGTAAGTTATGGCGTGTTCATAACTTACTGGGAGCTGTACGGTTAGCTTCCAGAAGAGCGTTCAAAGTCAAAAGGGAACTAACATGGTGAAGCTCTGAAACACACATTCTGGTCACTGTCAGTGATCAAACCTCAACCTCTTCATGGTCAGTTCTGCCCCCTCCAGCCTCCTGTCTTTTGGCCAGTGTCAACGTCTCTGAACAGAACATATAGCTTACAGGATTTCCTCATTCTGCTCCCTTTCACCACAGGCTCGTTAAAGGGAGCAGACTCCTGTATCCTGACCTCCTCTGTTAGTCTGCATGTTATGAAGGAACGGCTGAGCTGACTCTTGTAACGTTGTAACCCCACCTCCACTCTGAGAGGCTCCATCTCTCACCTCACTGCTGTCAGACGCCCCTCATTCATGTCCTGGATCATGACCTCTGACAAACTTCTCCTTCACCTCTGACTCCGTCACTGCCACAGCTGCTCTCAGCATCCGATCACATACTCCCTTCACACACACAACGGAACAACGCAGTCCTTGTAGCCTTCTCTGTACTTCTCCATCATCACTCACAGAGCAGAAATCACATGGTGGTCTTTCCTGACAAGAAGCCATTCTGCTGGCTACTGATCTTCACCTCTCTTCTTAACTTTTCACTTCCTCCTTGACTCAACCAGTTTTCCCCACAATTTTATGATCAGCTTTTCCCTCTGCGGTTACAACAGCTTTCAACATCTCTTTGCTTCTAAATACAAGAATCAGCACACTTGTAATCACACCTTGATTTTTTGTTTGTTTTCACTGTCCTGGATGGATTGAAACAGTCTAGTTCAAACTTAACCTGCTGCTCTAACTTTTCTAAGCTCCCGCTGGTAGATCATCTCAGCCGACAGTCTTCCCATTATATCGTTTTTAAAGCGCTGTACTATTTATTTTTCTTCCTGGTTTACAGCTGCCATGTCCTCTGGTCTGAACTCCCCCCATTGAGCCTCTTGCTCTCCTTCTTTTCTTACTGTCTTCTCATCTTCATCATATAGGTGTCTTGCATCTTCTTCAGCTCTTGCTTTACTAACTTTCCCAATTCATTTTCTTCTTCCTTAATGCCCAGCCTTTGATAAACTCATTGCATATCTTTGTCAACACATTACTTCCCCTCAAAGTAATTGCACTAATGCTTCTTTCTTCTGGGAGTGCTCCCTGCCTCACTTCTTTATATGCACACAAGTTCTTTTGAAACTGCCAAATCATTGGTTTTTGACTGTTTTTGTTTTCTTCAAATTCTTGAATGCTAAATTCATCCTCCAGATTGCCACCTGATGCTGGATTGTCATCAAAATGATGGTTACTGATTTCTTTCCTGTTCTACTACCTACACAAGTTACAATCCACATATCTCATCTCTTTGTTTCTCTTAATGAAATCAGTGTACTTCTACATTTCACAAAACCTTCACGTCACTTTTGTATTTGTCTCTGTGTCTGTGTGAGCACTTTGTTGATGTTCCTCAACTCTCTTACCTTCGTCCTGGTCCCTTTGTAGCAGAGTTCAGAGTTCATACTCTGCTTTTCCATTTTTCTTCTTTGGCCGTCTCCTGCTTCATATTTCAGTAATAGTTTCCTCGAACACCCTGAGGCAGTCGTCGTTACTCCTATAATTACATCCTATCCGGTGTGAGTATCTTATTTTGACCCTCATATGAATTGAATGAATTGGCATAAGTTTTATTCTGGCTGTTCTTTCTGAAATAACTCACTCTGTTCATCCAGGATCTAGCACAGCATCGATACTTCATTACAGCTTTTCTCATCAGAGGCTTGATCTGTAACATAAACTTCTCTTCAACACTTCATTAAAATAGACCTCCCCTCCACGACTAAAGCCTATACTTTAAGTGACATCTGTGCAGCAAATGTATCTGAATGCCATGTGAAAATAAATTCTGCCCTCTAGCCCTTATTTCATCCTTGTCTTGGTTGATAATGTACATGATGATTTTGTTTGTTTGTTTGTTTATCAGCCTCCTTCAAGCCACTGTTGACTGACATTACAGGGACATGGATGGGCACCATCGATTCTGAGCAGGACACTGCTCACAGCTCTCTGTGACAGTTCTCTGTAGCATTGGACATCCCATCTTTTCTGCTGTGGTCTTTTTGAGCTGTGCAATTCTCTTTTCATATTGACCTTTTTCTTTCTATGATGGCACTGTTGCAACTTTTCTTGGTGTGATATCAGTTAGGTTTATATTTATCTTAACTTCACTTTAAATACCTAAAACAAAAAACTCATCCACAATTGTTTGTAACTACAGACATTTTGGATGACTACTGATGCTACACACAGTTTATCTATTTTCCTGTAGGAGTTTATCTAAGCAAGCATAATCAATGCAAAAATTTAAATCAGTCAAACTTCCAACTATTTCCATTTATTCATCCCTCATTATTACTAACCGCAAACACTTCAGGTCACATCAGGTCAGTTGATGGTTCCCTTGAAGCTACACCCCGGGTTCACTTTTCATTATCTGCTAAAGGGATATCATTTCATTTATTCATGCAAAGTTCAGTGTAATACCCCCACCGCTGATGTAAAGCAGAGGGCAGGCTGTGCAACAACAGGAATTAGACTGAATAGTGAAAAGATGAGGTTAAAGTTAAGTTCTGATGAAGGTAAAAGCATTGACAACTAACACCTGAAGTCACACAGATCTCTATCTTTGTGATGATACAGTGTTAACATTGTTCACTATAATAATAATAATAATAATAAGAAGAAGAACAACAACAACAACAATAATAATAAATCCCTCGTCTTTCTTCTTATCATTATCATAACAATTAACATCGTCATCATTAGTATTATTACTAGTGGTAGTAGTAGTATATGTCTCATACATGTGTAAATTAATTATTTCATTCCTTTACTCTTTTTCAACTGCAACTAATGTCTAACTTAAAAATTCATAAGAGCAGTACCGCTCATATAAATTTCTGTTCAGGGGCTGAAACAGGCTGCTCCTGGAAGTGCATTCTTTGCTGTGCTTAGGCGGTCACAAGACCTGGTCATCGGCGAACAAAAACATCGGCACGCTGACAGGTCAGCTAGAAGCTTATAGGCCCGCAGATTCTTGTCCGCATCCAACGACCAACAAGTTGCTCCGTTCAGGAAAACTCCTGCCTTGCGCGCAACTGCGCCACGGTCTGGCTCGACCTGTTCTCCGTCTCTCTCTCTCTCTCTCTCTCTCTCTCTCTCTTTTTTTCAGGGGAAATTTATAACTACGGCTGTTTTTCATATGCAAAACCTTTTCTCTTTTTGTCAGACAAGCGGCTTCGTTTGGAACTAAATGGTTGTGCATAACTAAAACTAGTGATGGCTCGGTGCGTAAAGGAGCGGCGCACGCCAAAGTGAGCGAGTGTCAGTGGAAGAAATTACACCGAAGATGTCAACATTGCTTTACCACCCACTCAAAATCGATTGTATTACCTTCAAGAAGGTGGCTCTTCGTATAAATAGGAAGGCATTATTTCAAGAAAGACGGTGGTGAGCACAGCCAGCTGTTCTCTCTCTTTTTTTTTAATCGGGATCAAAGACAACGACTGGAAGAATTTGCAGAAGATAACTGTGTCCCGACTGCAGGGCAAACGCATCTTTAACTCCTCGAGCAGTAAGTATGAAGTTAGATAGACTGTGTTAGTTTTGCCCTTGAGAGAGAAGAAATGAAAAATAAGAACGCAGGAGCTTTTCAAACTGAGCTGCAGCGGTCTTTATTAGTTATTAAATTCAATTTTACAGGTTTTGCATAAGCATTTTCATATGGGGTGTTTTTAATTAGTTATCGAAATGTGAGGAATGACACTGATGATTTATCTTTTTGTAATAGCCATGATGCAAAATGTCCAAGTTTTGATTCTCACAGTTAAAGTGAAGATGACTGTGTGAGTCAACAGAAACCCTGAAGCCATTAAACAACTTGTTCCCATGTGTTTTTCAGACAGGTGAAGTCATGCAGGTGGAGAGGAAATGGCACATACTGTTGACTATCTTTTTTCTGCTCATCACCTCGGGTCAGTGTATGGACAGCAAGGAGGTCAGGCAGAAAGAGAGAAGGACCCTGTTGGATCTGATCTTACAGGTGATCAGAGACAGCCAGCAAGGGAACAAACTCGTCTCTCGGCGCTGCAGCAGTGGACTCTACTCTTCAGCTCAAGACATGAAGTTCTCCTCCCATGAAAAGCCTTTCTATGTCCCTAGGCTGGATAACAGAAGACTCATAGGTAAGCTGATAAGATTTATTTTTAGGTCCTGATGATGAAAGCATAATCCCCATTTTACAGTTGGAGACAGCTGTCATTGGTTTGCTCAGTGCTGTGCATCTTATTCAGGACCTTTATTTAGCTTGTCTGAATGAAAGGCTGTCCATTCATGAAGTCCACTTGGGGATAATGTAGTTTTTTCTATGCTTTCAATGTTATCTCACAAGAACACAATTCATCCACAGTTTTTATTCTCAAATGTCCAACTTATGACAAAGAGGCCATTTAATAAATGTAAATGAAAATCTGCATCATGTGTGCAGAATATTGATTGAATTTGATATTCTTGCATATCAGCCTCCTTCAAACCACGACTGACTGACATTACAGAGACATGGACTGGCACCATAAATTCATGTGGGAGGAGCCTCACCATTATAAACTTATGAATGACTCATTCAGAATAATTCATGGGCGAATCATAAACATGAATGATGCACGTAAACCCGTCATGTCCCAGAGACCATCTCCAGTCAACTGTAAACCTTATTAGAAAGTTTAGGTACAAAAAGACAGCATGATATTGAATCACATCCATGTAACTACAGTCCTATACCGCTGTCGCTATTACAGTCCCTCAGACATTTATTTATTAAATGGAAAGTTGACAAGAGAAGACCATAGGCTCAGGATTTCTATTATTTGTGAAAAAACAAGATTTTTGTGCATCACTCTAATTTTAATAAAACAATAATTTATTACAAAACTTACAAAAACATGTTTTTCCTAGAAAGAAATTAAGCTTATGATATGCTGTAGTTTTTCTAAATGTGGAATATTTAGGGACAAGCTCTGACTTTATTTCCTGAAATTCAGTATTGTATGCAGAATGGTTTGTAGTAAATCTTGAATATCGATGTGTCTGAAATCTGAGACTGAAGGATGTGTTGAAGTGGAAAAATGAAACTTTTCTTTTCATTTTCATTTATCACTGTATTGTTGTCATTAAAAGTCAAAGTTAATTCCGTTTAAAAGTGATGGGTGGTGCCACACAGCTATTAAGAAGTTAATCAAGAGCAAATTAAAGAAAATGTGTTATTTGCCTTCAATTCCAGTTTCTCGCTGCCATCACAATCCATTAGATCATATAGTAGAGGTAGCGCACAGGCATCATTCTGCTCAAAATCTCGGCCCCCCGCTTATGCAATTGGAAAAGTACCTTTCTCAGACCACTGAGTGGATGGAATTTATCTTTTGAGGATATTAAAAGCTGCATATTAGCAAACGGTGCGCGTGACATTACCAAACCTTCATGGACACACAAGGATAGATATTTTGCACACACAATAAAGAGGGAAAGAGAAGCATCTGTACACTCAGTGTGTGTATCTGTTAATGCCACAGTGGTCCCTGTGTCTTCTACTAAAGCCATATCTGTGCCAACACACTGACAGCTAGTAAATATATGAAATACAGGAGAACTCCATTTTCAGTTATTTTCTGATGCAGTTATTCCATTTATATATAAGACCCATCAAATTAATCCTAAACCATGAGTCTTATGTCTGTTATTTGGTGTTGACATACATTTGTCAGCACCTACAATTACAGCGGTTAAGGTTTGTACAGTGGAACAGCAGGGGTTGCCATTTTCAGAGTCTGGCTTTGTGACATGTTGGTCTTTACAATGTCCTTCTAAACACGTTTAAATTACCTCATATAAGTCATATAAACCTTCTTATTTTATTGACAGCCTAGAATAATTTTGTGTGGGTTGCACCCATCCCTCAACTTCAGAGGCGCTTCTTACGTTTGAGGGATTCTTATGCCGGTTTACGAAGTACAGAAGTATATCTTGTTCATCTATGCTTTGCTGTCACAGCGATATATGTTCTGGAGTTTGGGGACTAATGTTCTGTTAGCCCAGTAATGACTTACATGGACTTATTCTGATGAGCATTACAGTCCCATACAATAATCTCTTTAGCCTGTTAACATGGCCGGTATGTTAGCAGATTGCTGCATATGCTGTCAGTGCCGACAGAAAAAAAGAGGGGGGTGCTTGGTGCCCGAAGTGCTAACAGAAAAAAAGCATAAATATGTTGATCAATGACAGGAAACATCATGTTTGCTGCAGCACAGCTGAACCAAATTCACTGTGGATAAAGTTAATGTGGAACATTGCGGTCTGGCATTGTGTGGGCATGACGTAAAAATATGGATACCAAAACGTTCATGCATGAGGGTCCAGCCTCGAAGTGGTGATTTCACTGTCTATCGTCACCAGGGCTGCTGTATAACTTTGCTCGGATATTACCTGTGAAGTTTACACTCGTATTCTTTTTTCAGAAATTGTTCCTAGAGATGCCAACATGAAAGGCAAATTCATTCAGCATTTCGGAGGTAAGAAAATTCCTGCTTTAGATGTAACCATGAGTGTGACATTTTACACAGTATTTGGTTGTTTTGTATGGCATAGTTTTACCTTTTTAATATGCAGTTCTTGGCTGGGAATGGTCTGTTTCTATCACTCAGGGAAAAAAACATTCATTCCTGTGAATCGGCATACAGTAGGACTAAGTCTTTGTGAACACTGGCACTGCTGTGGGTCAGGAGAGGGTTGTCTGGCTTAGCTGCAGGGCAGTAGCGCTGAGAAACAGCACATGGTCTGGGGCCGACAGTATTAAGTTGAAGGCAGTGCAAGGTTAAGCTGATTATTTGTCTTAGGACCTGAGTAGACTTCATTATTGGTGTGAAAATCTGCAAACTTAAATGTTGGTGCAGAAACGCTTAAAGGTGATTATAATGGAAGACTCAATTCCCCAGCACTCTAATTCCTGTTGAACTCTGACTCCTTCGCCAAGTTTGTGATGCTGCCCTGCTCACTTTCACTTTGTGGTTAGCTTGATCTTCTGTCATGATTACTAGCAGTGGCTTCCATCTTTACATGTTAGCAAATTTTAAAACAGATAAAAAGAGGGTTTTTATCTTGTTTTGTTTTTTTTTATTCTTCTTGTTGCCTGATGAGATTTTTTTCTTTTAAGCAGGACAAGTCAAGTTCTCATCGGAGTGCAAAACACACTTTCATAGACTTTACCACAACACAAGGGACTGTTCAAGACCAGCATGTACGTGAGCTTTTCAATTCTGTTTGGTTCAAACCGGTTCAAATCTGGTGCGCTGACTTTTATGACTATTGTCATCATTATTGTAAAAAGAAGAAAACAAAAGTGTGTGTGTGTCTTCATGGGAGCAAAACTTACGCTAATGTGTTAAATTGGTGATTTGAACTAAACTTAAAGAAATTAAAAGTCTATATGTATATTTGGTATTTGAAGACAAGGTTTTTGTCAAACCTGAAGCGGCGTTTTGACTTCTAGGGTTATGCAATGCATCGAGATTCTTGGATTGTCTTGTAATTACATGAGTTATGAAGACACTTGGGACAGAACAGACTGAAGACTGAAAAAATGTTTCAGGATTACAACAGCCTTTCTTACTGCGAAGAACCTTTGACAAGGGTGTGGTGTAAAGTTCTGTTTTGCCATGCTGTTTGAATAAGTTGTATTCTTATAGTTGTAAGCCACTGTCGTAGCCTAGACACACACGCACAAAAATTGAAAATTGAGCAGATCACAAAATTACGATGATCACATGGCAACTTAGAAAATGTTTAAATTCAGTATTTCAATTGAAATTGATTAAGGAGAACAGAGTTTGTTTTAAAATACATCTCCTTTATTTGACAAATATAAAGTTGCATCAGGCAGCGTGACAGTGATTGAGGGGTCATCCAGCTGTAACCAGACGTGGAGGCTCGGTGGGCAAATGGAGACACGTTCAACTGGGTCACACGCAGGATACATCCATCTTTCAGATTGGGATGACGCAGAGAATGCAGTTATGGTTCATTTCTCATGCAAATTTTACAGATGGCGATATAAGAAAGCATGATTGAGCTTGTGCTCTACATGCACGGCCTCCCTTTAAAGGAACATTGCAACTTTACACACTCGATCAGGAATTAGCATACTGTGACACGCTGACGTCAGTGCAGTCTCTTAAGTGCTTTTTCATCCTTTGACATCTTCTTAGCAGATGTGTATTATATTGAACATGTGTATTTTCTATTGCTAAGAAGTAACATTATCTAAATATTTTTGATCTAGTGTAAGAGGTTTGAACCTTAGAACATTCACAATTACACTTTTACAACATAATTAGAAACTTAATAGGTACTATTAACTATACGTATCTTTTTCTTTATTTTTCACACTGTGAACTGTTTATTTTCTGAGAAGTTTATGATGTTGATAATTACTGCATATTGTGTTTTTTTTTTTTTTCAGACTACAAAAGATGTGCAAGATTGCTAACACGATTGGCAATGAGTCCACTCTGCATGCAATCATAGATATTGCGTGTGAGTAACTTTGTTTTTTTTCTTCTTCTTCTTGGGTGAGGCTTCCTCTGCCGTCCACATGCTTTGCTTTGTTTGTAGCCTCTAATGTGTTGAAACAGCTGTTAATTGAGATGGACATTGCACATTGTGTCTCAGCTTCGCAAAGATGATATTCCTTGTTGTTCTTGGTCAGATCCACCGGTAATCTAATGTTTATGTATAAAAAACCAGTTCTCCCACAGAACAATCAAAAATTTATCTCTTCTACATCTGTTCAACATTTTTTAGGTTCAAAATTGTTGTGTTTCTTGGCAGTGCAGACACATGGAAACTTTTTCTCTGTCAGAATGATGCTCGTGCGCATTAAATTCTAATTCCAACTTTATTTATAGTTGACTGAAGCTGCACTCAAATCGGCACCATCACAGCAGTGGAGGGAGAGACAAGAAAAGAAGGCAAATGATCAGATTGCTCACATTCTAATATCTGAAATAAATTAGACATTTAAATCAAGTAACTAGCAACATGTAAGTCATTCTGTCAAGTTCATGTAAGAAATGAAGTTACTGCAGGATAGTAATATATGATCTTATGTCTCCAGCTTCAAGAAAGTCAGGGAGACATTAAAATGTAAATATGTAACACCATCCTCCATTATTGTCTTGACATCCCCGGCACAAGTTTTAAAAACTGACTGAGGTGACAGCAGCATGTTTTCCAGGATTGTTGGATGAATATAGGAATGTTTTCTCATGCATGTGCTTGTCAATCCTCCGGGTTAGCTACATTGAAAAGGGATTTTTTTTTTTTGTTGTTTTTCAGAAATGCTTTTACTTTATCAGCTTCTTAGGCTAACCTTTCAGACATGAGCTACAGAACAATAGAGAGACTCAGACTGTCGTCAGCAGAGCACTGCCGGATGTACCGCTGGATGTACCAGTTGTCATTTCTTTGTTAAATTCGTCTATGATGACGACACGCAGGTCTGAAATGTTCACCGCCGTCCACTTTTAAACACAGCAGGCATAAAATTCTGTGTAGGTCTGCCTGAGAAGCCATTGTTGCGGTTCAACAACTCAAGCGGTCATGTCAGTTCATAGATTCTTTTCGTGGTATAGGTAGTGAATAAAACTGCACATTTCCAGGCATTTGGTTCATAAGGTGAATCAGATAATGAGGTCTTGTTCTCAGAAATGTGACGATTGTATATCACAAATGGCAGGCTTTGGAAGGCATATTAAGTGATTCACTTCATTTCTAAAGAAGCTCAGACATAACACCGAAGAGCAGGAGACCAGCGATGACTGGTTTATAAATTGGCATCATTACTTAGAAAGGCAGGGATTTCAAGGTGGACAAGGGAGAGAACTTACTACTGGTTTTTTTTCTGTCTTTCTTTTCTCTTAAAGCAAAAGCTTCAATCTGTCCAGAAACTGAATATGTCCTCCTCTTATAAAGTCTTTATGTTGTGCTAATTCATTTCAGGTCCCAGCATAAAGAAAGAGGGATCAATGTGTTGCCAAGGAAGTGCCTTCAAATCCACAGCAGTCATAATAACATTGTTGTGTTTTATAGTATTTCTATTTTTGTTTCTTTTGTTGCTATTTTAAAAAATGCCGATGGACATTCCTGTTTTTTTTTTTTTTTGACTGAATTTACTTTTTATTTTAACAGTGTAACTGTGTGTATCACATATTTTTAAGGAAATAATAATTTAATATCAAATGTACCTATTTATTTAAAGGGTATGTACCTTACTAATTTCACAGTCATTCCAAATCAGAGTATTTTTGGTTGTGAATGTCATGCATGATGGAGAGAAAGCTCTTTTGTTTTCTAATATTTGAATTTTACTTCAACTATCTCACTGATGACATGCTCTGCCATCGTCCTCATTACATTTTATTTGGCACTTGAGTGATTGCTGGCAATGCCTACATATGGAATAATAACAGTGGTGATAATACACTGTGGTATTGAACAATAAAAAATGTTGAAGCACAGCACATTTTTCTATTATTGAAGATGAGTGGAATGAAGCATGGGCGGTGCAATGGATGAGACTGCGTGCATCTCTTGGGAAAAGACCGCTCATTACAGTGTGGTCTGCTTTTGATGGCATTATTTCCAATTTTTCTTTTTCAAGACAACTCATACAGTCTTGTGCTCAGTGTTAGTGTTATCATGATCCCGACCAAAAAAAAAAAAAACATGAGCAAGACTGGATTTCATTAGCGATGGCAATGGAAAGCCATTTTTCTTTTCTTTTTGGCTCAAGCTTTTGTTTTTTCCAGTTTTCAGCACCTTTGAGACACAGTATCTTGTCACTGCTTGTCTGATGCTCCCAACGCTGAATTGTGTCTTCTTTCTGGAGTTCATTGCAAGAACTCTGGCAAATTGTCGTGTTTATCTCTGGCAGCTACACATTTAATCATAGCTATCAAATAACATTGCGTTGAATCATTGACTCAACAAGATGTTGAGCAACACCAGCGCAACATAACCAAATATTCTTTGGATTAGAATCTCTGCAAACTCTTGAAGTAATCACAGGTTCCATTCTTTTTTATGTGCACTTTTCAACAGCATGGTTCACAATATTCAGGTTGGTTTTTTTTGTTTGTTTGTTTTTTATTTGCTTAAAATCATCATTTTATTGTTTTTGAAGGCTTTGAAAATTACTTTGGCCACAGCAAAGTCTCTTATAGCCTACAAATACAGTCTAGAGTGCGAAACGCTTCAAACACATTCATGATTATGAAAATCTGATGAATAAAGCTGCCCGATAATACATTTCCCAAAACTTAAAATCACTTAACGACTCCACTCGCCAAACTCTGATGCAAATTCAAAACTCTGATTTGCGTTCTTTTCAAAGATCCTGCATACTTGCCTTGATGGGTTTATTACTGGTTAGTGGAAATAACCATGGACATCCTCACTTTAACTCTTTAATGGGGAATGAAGGTGTGAGAGCCATTTAATAAAGGTCTGTGCACAATTTTAGACAGAGTTAAAAAATTCCTGATGAAACAAAATCCCCTGTTTTCTTGTTTTTGTCCTGCTGTATTATTTTGTGTTGAGTTCGGAGACCTGGGCAACAATAACAGTGATTATCTCCTGTCTTTTTCTTTTTTTTTTATCTAAACAATAAATTATACATGGGAGTATAACAAAAGTGATGCTCTTAGATCAGAAGAAAACACTGCAAAGCCAAAGATTACAATAGTTTCTTTTTTTTTCTCTCACAGCAGTGTCTCAGCAGATTTAGTGGAAAAGGTCTGTTGCATGGGATTGAGCATTATTCAGCAATGTATGGCCTGTTGTGAGATTTAAAGAAAAAAATCACAGAAAACAAATTCAAAAGGGCTGTGAAGTGAAAGTGCACTTAAATAATGTTTCCTCCAGCTGATGATGCACAGATCCTATCAGTGTTATCGTGATCTGTAGTGTAGTGTTTCCAACTTCTTGTGAGGGGGCCCTGTATCGCAGGATTATAAAATGGCTGACAGCCTCTGCTCCACAAATCACAACTTCCACTGGAACGGGATCCCACTTGGAAATTTATGATTCACCAAATTTATTTTTTTTATGATGGAGCCTGCAAAAAATAACCCAAATGGCCACTACTGTAAGAGTCGTAAACTTGCTCCGGCACACGGCACCTAATAATTACCATCACCAATTAAGGAAAAAGAGTGATGTTTTCTGCTGACGCTATAAAAGGATTAGACCAGCTAAAAATACAGCTTGCTCCTCATGGGGATGTGCCGGGGATCCCTTTCCCTCCGGATGGCCAGAGCGGGGACATCGGATCCTAATCTGAGGAGGATATCACTTATCTGAAGACAAACAGCACAGATTAGGAGATGAGACAGAAGATGCACTGGGGACAGCATGTGGGAGGGCTCTAACACAATTACACACAAGCACCAAATCCCTCCTCTGGTACCTTTGAGAAATTCTGGTGTAATAAATAGTAAATAGAGACCAAAGCCGTGCCATTCGCTTCCTGTCAGACAGCACCCCGCTCCACCAGAGAGCAGAAGAAATTTAGATGCACTTTTGTCGTTCTTGTGATGTGATTTGAAGTGGCTGCACCAGGCTGACCACAGGACTTTCGAAGAAATCCTAGTTACCAGATCGGACTCATTCCCTAAGTAACTGAGTGTTAACATTTTACACACAATTGTACTTTGGCTTTCCCTTTTACATTTGCTGACATATTTCAGGCTAAAACCTAAACTTGGTTCCTGATGACGTATATAAATCCCACTCCCCCTATTCACAGAGGAATTGTGTCACAAAAGTAAACACTTTAATCCAATTTTTTAGACCCCAAGGCTTCATTCAAGCAAACCATCTTATTTATAGTGATCACGGTAGCCTTGATGGCTGTAAAATTGTTGTAGAGGGCTCATCGATTCACTCCATGTCTCATGATTAATTCATCCTTCTTCCTGTCTTTTGTAGAATGCACAAATCCCACATGAGTCACCAATAATACACATTCAGATAACACCACTTCCATGAAGAATTTGACAGATAAAATATGAATGAAGTACAATGATCACTGTGAGCTTGTCACTAGTGCTTGAATCATGCCAAAACAGTGAAGATGATGAACATGACTGACTTTGAAATCTTAAAGCTAGAAGGCAGCCTTACGTTTCTACGAGATTATTTTGGATATGGATTGACCCCTAAATTGCTTTTTTAGAAAAAAAAAAACCCTGAGCATTAAATAGTAGAGTCTGATAGGAAATGAGCTGTTGCAGTTCTCTCTCTCTATGCCAGCTGCAGAGTCTTTGATCCCATGTGCTGGAGGTGTTGGCACCGAGTCCCTGCCACCCCCTCTGCATGCCCCACACTGCGTGCGCTGTGACGCCTGCCATGGCTGAGACTGAACACAGATTAACTGCGAGGCATCCTTCAGCACAATCTGCTTTTGCACCCTGACATGTGACATAGTTAAGAGTTAATTCACAATTAGCTTCGAGTTTGCTGTATGTGTGAATTACATAAATGCTCATTTATGAAATGAATTAAAAATGACAACCCTGGAAAAATGAAAAAAAAAAGTTAAGAATTTGTTTCCGATTGTATTTCTGATGATTCTGGTTATTTAAACATTGGCTTAATGATTTCTTCTTAATCTTTGTATTAACAGACCTGCAGCCTTTCATGGACATGTTTGGGTGAGCTAAGAGAAAATAGAACGTTTTGAGCAGAGCAAGTTTGTCTCTCAACATCTGCTTCAACAAGACTTGGCAGTGCTTGCTGTGTTGCAATTAATAATAATCATCCTGTACAGCCCAAAACAAATAAGTTACATAACTGAATACATGCACAGTACCACTTTAAATCTAAAGCACTCATTTATTGGCACATTTTCTGTGATACAGTATTTGTTTTGTTGTTGGTTTGTTCGATGGAAACTTAATGATCCACACTTTGACGGCATAAAACCACAGTGAGAGAAGCCCATTAAAAAGAAACTGTAGTACAGAGACTAATCAATGCATTATGGAAAGAAAACAACTTTATTTGTATAGATCTTTCTGAAGTGAAATTTCATCAAAGCAGTTACATCCTCTGGAAAAGTCACCCAAATTTCGATATAATGAATATGAAGTACAAGTATGCCTTCGCTGGTTTGGATTTAAGATGAGCAGACATAATATAAGATAAGATATTAAGAGCAATGTGAAAATATTTAAGAAAACACAATCTTTAACTTCATCATAACCGAGATTTTTTTTTAATTAAAATATATACTCATTTCATTTCTAAACATAAGAAAAAAAAAAAAAGAAGAAAATGTAAAATATGGCCAAAAAAATGGGATGTCTGTAAAATACAGTTGTAGCAGAAAACAAAAGGCCGAAGTGGTGAATTATATATCAACAACTTCTCCAGCAAGTAACACTGCATTTATATGCATGCATGCATCTTTATAAATGCAAACAGACATAAAAGATAAAACAATTACCTTACTGAAGGCTTTCAACATGCATAACAATCAGTTAAAGGCAACATAATTAAGCTCCGATTAATGATATTCCATCAGTGTGGAAGCTTAATGTGTTAAGATGCATAACGGTGATCTTATTTAAATTAATGTGTTGCAATTTAAAAGAAGACATTATATTTAAAGGTGCCTTAAGGAGTTTGCACGTTTTATGTGAAACAGCACCCCCTGCAGGCCTTGGACGTAATGCAGCTTAGTGAAAAACTCGTCTCTGTGGCTCGCGTGCATGGAAGAGGGGAACTCCGTCTTCGCTCGTTTAGAAGCGCTTAAGTAAGATTTTAGTTTCTTTTCCCTGGTGGAGTCTGTGTGGAGCTGTGGCAGTGCTAGAAGCCAGTCTGTTCTTACTTTCTGGAAGATCCTGCTCAGTTGTTGCTCACTAAGCATTTGGTGGAGTAATGGCGGACAAATCGAAACTCAAGGAGCCGGAGCGTGCATTACGTCATTCCTTTCAAATTCTCCCCAAAAAAATGCTGGTGCCGGACCGGCACTGCAACTTTCAAGTGACAATTTAGCGCTGTTAGAGGTACTTGTAATGAATATGTCAGGGCACATTGTACACATCATTAAAAATGTGTAACATATTTATGGTGGAAAATAAGTATTTTTAAGGTTGTAAAACTCCTTAATGTACCTTTAACACATGTATACAAAAACATAATGCTGAGTTACTGTGATTTTTTTTTTAACAATATCACTCCACTTGTGATGTAAAAATATGTCTGTTAATTAATTACTCTAGTTTTTGACCCCCCCCCCCCCAAAAAAAAAAAAAAGCCTGACCAGGTGAATACTTAGAGAATAGGCTCTGTGTCGTTCCAGTTTACAGATGCATCTTTCCATCTGTGAAGGAAAAAGTTAAAAAGAGATTAAGGACTGTCCCAAACACTACACGATCTCCTAAATTTTAATACAATATCTCTGGAATATAAACAAAGCAATACTGTATAAGTGTAAAAGAATGTTTGTTTTTTCCATGATGTGTGGACATTACTGCGCTTGTCTGGACATTGCACTGTTTAAAAAAATAACAACTTAACAACACCCACCTTGTTTTGATACAGAGATCCAGTGGAGGAATGAGATCTGTGTCAACATCATGACTGCTCGAGGTCGTCATTTTGCCAAGGGCTGCAAAACACAAAGAGCTTGGTTTAATATTTTCACACATTTGAAAGCAAAATTTCAACTCAAAATGAAAATTGCACATGAAATGGATAATTAAAGCTGATTAAAGAAAATAACATCCAACAACAATACGCCACACCAGTAATTATTATATTCATATTGTCGTTAAACCGCACACAAAAACATCAGTCATAAAATAACAAACACACTTGTAAAGTAAAAAACTAGAGATGGTCAGGTCAAGTGGCTGCAACATACACACAGTGAGCCGGATCTCCTCCTGCTGATTGGCCAGGCCATCATAATAGTAGAGGTCAAACTCCAGACCTCTGTCCTCACAAGTCAACAGCTCCCTCTGCAGGCCAAACAGCACACTGAAGTGACTTTCACTGCACACCACCCAGATAGGGAAGCGGGGGCTTTTCAGGTGAGCTCCAACCTGTGATTGGGACACACACACACACACACACACACACACACACACACACACACACACACACACACACACACACACACACACACACACACACACACAGTCAGCTGGGAACCTATTGAAAATTCATAGTTTTAATCCACCTTTCAGTGAAATAATTACATGTATGTCTGCATGAAAATGGGGAAAAACATAAACAGTGTGTTCTGGATGTGTGTCAACTATTCCACAACATTAAAATTTATAAGCGTAAATGCTATCAGCCATCTTAAATGTACCCATCAGCAAGTTTTTACACTATAATTGGTCAATGCTTTTAATGTAAAACACATTTTTGGGTCGATGTCTTACTAATAGAAATCTGAAATGAGGTAACGTGAAAAAAAATGACTTAAATAGTTACGCCCCTCCTCAATCAGTGTATCAACATTTTCCTCATTGAGGATAGTCTGCCATTGAGGTTTCTTTTTTTTTTTTATTGGTCCCTTTACTTTAAGTCCTTGTGTTTGCTCTTCATTCTAATCAGTGACTGTGGACAAAGAGTTGGCCAAGAGTTTCATTCACCTTGCAGATGTTATAATGTTCGAACAAGGAGAGCAGGCCAACATCACACTGACTTCTGATGCCTTTAAGTAGTGTCACATTGCCATTTCCTGAGTCCAGGTCCATCTCGTTATCAAACACGTTAGAAACTGATCTGCCACACAGCAACAGGTTGACGAGCTCCTAGTAAAGACACACACAAAATGATATGATTCATAATACATGTTGAACATACAGAAGTAAAACATTTAAAAAAGCCAGAGCAACTGGCACATCTGTTACACTGTGAGTAGGAGAAAAGATTAAGTGCATTTCCAAAGCAGCACAGTTGTTGGTGCCCAGCTGGCTGGTCTATGATTTGTAAGAACTGCTCAACTATACTGAGAGGTTCATAGAAAGCCCTCCCCAGGGTTTACAACCACTGCATTCATATTGTTGGCAGAACTCAGAAATGGGTATAAGCAAGAAGACATATATCCACCTTGCTTTTTGTCAACGACAGTTAATGCATAATACAATTCTTTACTGTGTGTCATTTGTTGCAGTGCTTAGAATTCTATTTCTCTTCTTTCCAATACATTCATTTTTTTCTTGTTTCATGTTAGCAAAGCTCAAATTGTCTGAGGCTTGTTTATTGAACATGTCAATGAGTTCACAGCTCTCCAGCGGTTGGCCAGGAGATATCTGTGATGTATCACTCACAAAACAAATCGATCATCTGGTCAATATACATGAGCGCTAACACAATGTTCTAGAAAAGTGTTCAATGCATGCCCCAAAGAATGAAGACAGCTGACGGGAAGACTAGGTCCAACCAAACATGTTCTTTCATGTACATTCTACTTCACAGTGTATCTCCATGAGTTTCCTGTTGAATTTTACTTTTACTGTTTTCTTAAGTCAATAAAGAACTTTGAAAAATGGCACATTAAGTGACCTGAGCCCGAAGAGGTACATTTGCAGAAGATACATTTCAATGTTTTTAAAGAGTACAAAAACAAATTATTAATAATCGTACCTGAGTGCAGTAGCCATGGGCCCCAATAAGTGTTGTGGTGGGTACGTCCATATCTTCTCTTACTCTAAAGGCAAGACAGTTTATTTTTTATTACCTGGAACAAAATAGTTTTTGCCAGGGATTGAATTTAAAAAAAGAAAAGTTCACAAACTTTTCGATGGATCGAGACAGAACAGCAGAAACAGTCAGCAAAAGGCATCCAAACGCCCCAGTTTCAAACTGTGAACACAGATGGAAATCAGAGCCCCCCCACAAAAAAACAAAAACAGTTTTTCCACAACAGACAGAAAAGACATTGATTGCGACTGCGCTGATTCTCTCACTTGCTCAATGTGCTGCTCCAGCAGCAACTGGACATCCTTGATGTTATCCACTGTGAAACACATTATCTGGAACAAATGGTGGTCACAAATCTCTCAAACAAAAGTAAACAAACAAATAAACAAAAAAAACAACAACCTGTAACTGAAGACACCAAAAGGACCTTCAGGGGTAAAACTGACTGATGTCAAAGCTTTGGCTGCACAACCTCATAAGAATATCTAATAGAAATGTTTCAAACAACGAAACGTGAACCAGGAAGATTCTTGTCTACATATTGCTACATTGAGATAAACTCCATTAGCTGAACTTACGTGTAACATTAATATTTTTTAACATTCATTCCTTCAGCAGCAATTTATACCTTTTCAAGAACTCCATCAGATTTGTAGTGTCTTGTTGAGATGAACTGAGTTCTCCCTGAATTTCTGTTTCAAAAGAGAAGAAAACAAATCAAACTTTGTGCTTTGTGGAGGTTTGACTGCCACAGGCACAGACGGAAATGACAGTGGGGTGATCACAGTTTAATGAAAGCAACATCACAATAAACAGCATCGAATCTCAACATCTAAACAAAACATTTCACCTAAATACCAATAACGAGGTTCCATGTTTGTGTTACAGTCAGGATGCAGAGGATTATGAGTAAGTGGATAAGAGAGCAATCTTACATTGCAATTGTGGCTTGTTTCTCTTCACCAGCCCTCCAAAGGATTTCAGCCAAAGCTAAAACAAGACACCTTCTTCTAGTAGCATTGGAAGGTTTTAACTGTCTGAGAACAAAGTGGTGTTTGAGTAAAAAACAGGTCATCTTGGGTAAAAATGCAATTCATACTGAAATGTAGGTTAATACTCAGTAGTGGCTACAAAACACTCGTTAATATCATCTACTGGATGGAGTAAGCATTCAAGTGACGGGTGAAAGGGTACACTTAACAGTATGGTGTTACAAGCTCAAGAAATACATACTGAAGTGGATTATTGCAGATTTCCGTGTTTTCAAAAAGCAGTATCTTCAAAACAAATGCTTGAATGGATGCCAGAACTCCACAAGGCCCCCCCTAACAAAGAGTGAAAGAACAAAGATACAATTATGAAACATTATGCCACATTTCTGTAGATAATTTGAAAATGACAGTGCTTGAGAAAGTTAACCGACATGGCAGATTTATAATGACCTTCTTCTGTACTATCCCGTATCTGAGGTCAAACGTTTCTGAGAATGCAAAACCCTGATTCCTCCATTCAGCACTGAAGCAATTCAGACCGGAACCAAGAAGAACTGCTTTTAGTTCCTGAAGACAAACAAAAGTAGAAAACAAAAAAACAACAACAAATCAAAGGCGTCAAACACTGAATCTGTCTATGGCAGCTAAAAGAAACATTGATCTGAATTCCACACCATGGCTGTGTGTTGGTCAATCTGGTGGCCTACAAAGTTGTGTTCTGTAGGGGTTGTCAGAAGAGACCTCTTGGAAAGGTCGCTCAGACTTTCATCATCAATGTCATCTAAAAATGTATCAACAACGAAACAAAAGGCACTGAGTTATTGTTAAAAGTCATCAAAGGCATTAGCTTACGCTTCTCATGTAAAACACTTACCCAGTACCATCTCTGAGAGATTCAAATCAGCACAATTTGACTTGATCTTCACCCTTAAAAAAAAAATAAAAAACACACAATGAGTCTCAGTAGTATGATAGCATGAAGGTGTCACTGACTATGTTTAGCATAATAGCTTTGAATCCTTTACTTTTTAGTCTTTGTTATATTTTGTTGCACTTTTTCAAAAGTGCTTTCGGTGTCAGTGTTCACTAGTGGACTCAGAGCTCCTTCTTTCTCTCCCTCGCAGTCAGGTGAGCTCATTACATTCAGGCTGCTTTTTTGAAGTAAGTCAGTCGGTAGAAGTCCATCCTGAGATGGCCTGGTTTCCTCTTCTTTTCTGAGCCGTGACTGGGGCACTTCAGCCTTTCGACTATGCCTTTTTCTGTTTGACTCCTAAAAGGGAAATACATCATGAAAAGATAAGAACGTGATGAATATTGGATCATGAACTCTTTGAGCATTACAGGGTCATTACCTGGGGTATTGGTCCGGCCATCATCCCTCGTCTAATGCGATTAGTTCTGCTTCTTTGGGGGGTCTCAATAATAAAAGCATTTTTTTCTGGTTCTTTTTGGATGAAGCTCTCACTGTCTTGAAGGAATGTCACTAATGACCGATCTTTCAAATCAAGAGTCAGGATATCTGTTTGATTGTGGCTGGAGAGCCAGCATTTTTCTGGCAATGGTGACTTATTTGTAGACTTAGAAGCGCATGTTTCTTGTACAGCAGACCTATGAGAGAGAATCCCACATTTCAAAGCAAGTTTGAAGTATTTAAAACATCATAGACGCTTCTTTTAAATAAAAATTTGAAAAATTGGTTGGACAATACCTTAAGTCTGTCTTTTTTTCACGACCAAAATCTGATGTATTTTCCTCTGCTTTTAAACCACAGATCACTGTTGGTGTTTGTGCAGAGGTCTTTGAAATCATCCTGGCATTAGTTGCACTTTGCAGAGAATTACTTTCATTGATCATGATCTTGTTATGATTAAGTTGCTCCATGTGATGTTTTACAATGATCTCCAGCAATGTTTTTAAAGGAGAATTCTGGACCTGCAATAGGAGGAAAAGAAAGTTACTGCCATACTGTGCAAAACAAACACGTCTGTAGTGTATTTGTGTGTGTGTGTGTGTGTGTGTGTGTGTGTGTGTGTGTGTGTGTGTGTGGTACTGTAATTGTAATGAAGTAGAAAGAACTGAGTCTATTTACAAACTTTTTCTCTAATCAACTTCCCAAAAGGCCAGTATCCAAATGTAAGACTTACTTTATTCTTCCTGTAGAGATTCTCTATGCTGAGCATCTGTCTCAGCTGATATCTGTTGTTGATGCTGGCTTCAGTGCGTGGAAGCTCTTCTTCCAAACAGGCCATGGTCCTCTTCAGCCCCTACCAACAGGTATCATATTATCTCTGCGGGGCTGGGACTTTACTTTTACCAAAGTCGCCAATCCCAATGGCCAACGGCACAATTCACTGTGAAGACTGTGGCCACAAAATAAGCTCCAGATGTCTTATTCAGCTGGCGACACAGAGTCAACTTGATAAAATGTTTTTGCGGGGATGAACGAATGGGGATTGTTGCTAGCTAGCTTGCGGTGTTAGCGGTTCGCATAAAAACACCCCCATTTACCAGTACGCGTCAAATCACTTACCTTTCTACTCAGGTATTCTCGTACAAGTGAAGACGAAACCTCTTCAACCGAGGCCACCATGGTGGGAACGTGTCCGGTGATAATCCCGAGTCAATAACCATCGATTATTGACCGAGAACGGTCCAAGCGCTCCGGCTGTGCTGCACCAGTACGGAGGAGGAGCTGGTCGAGGGTCGTCATGAATCAGGAATGTCTTTCTCGGGGTTTATAGATGAAAGCTTAACAAAAAAAGTACGAATCTCGTGCTTTTGTTCCCGAAAAAAAAAAAAAAAAAAAAAACTTAACTCGACCCAGTAAACAGCGCTCCCGTACATGCAGACTGGGGTCTACCGCCATCCGAGGATTTGTTTCCGGAAGAGCGTCACCATGGCGACAGTCCTCGCGCTCTCCCTGAACGCGTATTCACTTATTCATGATAAATCCGCTAATGTGTATGAGGTCAGTGTTGTTTCACTCATTTTCGTGCAAAGAACTGGAAAGTGGTGATTCGCTGCAGTTTCTAGTCTAGAGGTGTCAAGCTCATTTTAGTCCAGGGCCACGTTCATGAATAATCGTATCTTGATATTGTTGTGAAAGGTTGCCACAGGCAGGCTCACTAGTTTTGGGAGAAACCTCCAGCTCCTCTTTAATCTGATTCTGCTCCATGAATCTAAGGTAAAGCTAATACATCAAATTATATCTACGGTGGATATTTACTGAACGTCTACCACATTTTCTACAATATTTAAGCAATGTACACATTAAAAGTTTTCAGTTGTTATGAAATCAATTTGTTATTAAACAATAGCTGAACTGAAACCAATTTTTCATGAGGAATTTTTAGGGTTTATGTACATTACTTTATCAATTTGACACCATGGTCTATGACAAATGTCCTAATGAAATGGCTCACAGTAACCAGTTCTACAAGGTATCCATAACACAATTAACCAAATTATGAAATATATAATGACCTGCAGTGATCAAACAGATTCAGCATGTTGTCCAACTGGGATTCCCAAAAGATTCACACTGTGCTTTTGAATTTATTAAAAGTTTTTTGTGTGAGTTGAAACTTAAATAAAGGTAAGGTTCACGCAACATACCATGGATGTGCAGCATTGTGTTTGGGAGTAGTCAGGATGAAGCACATGGAATGGTTGCAAAACAAGTATTTCAACCAAAAGCAAAATAAAAAAAAAAAAGTTTCAGGAAAGAGTAAATGTTTCAATAAATGACAACACATTTATTTTTTTTTCTTGCTTTTATTACAACGTTTTAATATATATAACAAATATCCTCACTAGCCTAAAATTGTTCCTACTATCAAATCATAAAGCTGTTGTCATAAACTAGATAATGACAACGTGTCAAGGGTATTATTAGTATTACGAAAAAAATGGGTTGTGCATGGAAAAACATTTTTTTAAATGTTGCTGCAAAAACAACAAAAAAGGAGGTCTATTGGCTTATAGTTTCACAATACGTGGCTGTTCTTACAGGTCATAATTCTGATAATGACCCATTCACTGATAAACACAATAGTCCTCAATGCAAGACCAAACAAATATCACACCACTATTCGCTAATATGGAAAAGAAAACTATGAACTTAATACTGATGATGAAAAGTTGTTGTAGAACACCCATGCAATAAGATTTTGTGTGTTCCTTCAATTACTATACAAGGACTTTCTCTTTTTTTTTACATCTGAAACCTCAAACATAACACTTGTCATGACATGGACCATAAAGAATGATATTTACAGTACAGTACTACATCTTCGAAAATTGTATCAAATAATTGTTGGGCCTTGTAGCAAATAGTTAAAAAGTTTTGTGCAATCCTTTGCTTCGAAAACAAGGATCAAGGCTATTTTTGGCACAAGTATCATTCTAAATCTTGACTGGGAGTGCAGCTTTACAACTGTTAAACGTAAACATCCTGTGTTTTATTTTGTTTTGTTATTTGGCGTGTGTATATTGTTGTGTATCCCTTCCTCAGGAATGCCAGCATACTGCTTTTTTCATCCCTCTATGGTTGACCATACCATGAGCGATGAAGTTTTACAGAAGGGGTGAGAGACAACAGGGAAATTTTCCAACTCATGGAGGGACATCAGTAGTCATAAGCTGCAAGAAAGACAGGCAGAAGAGTAGTCAGCCAAATCCATTTCTGTCTCGAGGTCAAAAAGGAAGAGGAACATGCAATCCACTTCATGAAGAGAGGTTGAAAATCCAGATCGGGAGGGACCATGCAGGCATGCAATCACACCAAGGTGGTCTTACTTTCTATTGTGAGGATGCAGGTACTTGCTGCTGTGCCTCTGCTGTTCACAGCCTTACACATGTACTCTCCCTCATCCTCTGGGAAGGTCTCTGGCAGGTAGAGGCAGTACGTCTCTCCTCGCTCTATGTACTGGTAGTCCTCGCAGTCCTGGAGCATCTCTCCCTCAAACCACCAGGTCACCTCTGGCTTGGGCTCCCCAGTTATCTTTACGGTAAAGCGAACTGGCTCTGAATCTACCACAGACTGATTTTTAAGCGGCTTTTTGAACCAGGGAGCTCCAGACCTGGCATGATCCTCCTCATCCTCATAAGCTGCAGAGCCGTTGATAATGCCACCTTCATCCTCCACGTCGTCGTCTTTCTTCTGCAAACACACGATGAAATGATAGCAGTTTTATTTTTAGCCAAATCCATTTTAAACCAGACTCTTGACACTGTGTCTTGCTTAAAACCTGTAAAAAGCGTAGTTGTTTTTATAATCTATCAAGATAAACAAAGGATTCACCTTTTGTAGGGCGGCATCAATTTCCTGCTGCTCGAATTGCATTCTTTGCAACTTTTGTTCTTCTATTCTTTTCCTCTCTTCCTCTTCTCTTGCTTTTGCCATCTGCTCAAATCTCGCTCGCATGTCTACCTTTTGTTTAAAAGGAGGCTCTTCCACTCTTACAGCCGGCATTTCTTGTGCCTCATCCTGAAAAGTGAAGTAAATGTTAAACTGCGATCCGTTAACATTCATTGACATGAATTGACATGAATGACATTTGATACATTTCAGTCCTTTTCATTCACTGATTTATCCTCACTCACGTTTATCTTAAAAAGTGTCTTACCTCCTGGAATCGCTCTGCCTCTCTCTCTTTGATCTCATTATCTATGGCCTTTCGCTTTGCTCTTTCCATGTCGATTTTTTTCTGTATTTCTTCTTCTTTTAGCTGCTTGATTTTTTCAAACTTTGTCTTGAGGTTCTTTGCTTGGATGGATCCAGTCCTTTTCAGCTTGGTCAACTCCTCGTACTCCTTACTTATAATTTCAGAGCTTTCATTTATTTCTTCCTGTGAAATAAAACATAAAATTGTCATGACTGTGAGGTCCTAAACGATTGTGTGAACAATCAATTGCAGAAGGCAGTGTAGATCTAATTATAACTGTAACATCACAGAACTTAAACAAGCTTGAAACATTTTTGATGCTCCAAGTCCACAATCTGATTCACACTGACCTCGCCCATTTCCTGGCGGAGTTGTTCAAATTCTTGTTTTTCTTGCTCCATTTTCTTTTTACGCTCTTCTGCTTTGCGTTTTTTCTCATTTTCCTCTTTCTCTTTCAGTAGCTCCTCAAAGTTCATCTCCAGCTTCCTCGGGTGCAGCGCCTCCTGAGACTCGGTCTTAATCATCACTTCTTCTCCGTCATCGAACACCTATAAGTAATAACACAAAAACTCATTGTTGTGGAGTCACTTGACAGGCTGCACTTAATAAGACGTGTTTTGTTAAAATCGTGACTTCAATTTCCCGTACTTACCCAACATTAAATCATTCAACCAGCAGACATTTAAATCAAACTCATCCTTCACTCAGAAATTAAAGGCATGCGCTTTGTAGACGATGCAAAGAATGTGTCACTGGGTTGTGAGAATTGTTTTAGTTTGGAAAGGAAAAGCATTTGAAATTGTAAATATCTTACTGTTTCAACTCCATATGCAGACATTTCCTGATCCAGGCCAGGGTTCTTAAAGAAATCATTTGGAAAAAGGAAAAGCAGTGCAAATGTACCAGTTGGAGCCCATCACAATGAGTACATCAACATGACTGATCCAATTGAATTTGAATCAAATTATGAGTCGTATTTTGATGGATTTAAGTGTAAGTTTGATGCAAACAGCACCTGCTAACATTTTTTTTTTTGCAATTGCTGCACCAGTGTTAGCTTCCTACACATTAACCTAACTCTAGAAAATCATTAAAGAAGATCTGTGTATTGTTTTGGTACGTGCTGAAGAGCTGAAATTGTGCTATCAGGAAATTTCTTGTGAACGCTGGTTGAGAAAGCAGCAGCAAATTAAGCTGAAGCTTGAACAAAGCTACACATTTTAACATGCTGCCCATCAGCCAAATAGATGCACACTGTGCACTTTATTTAATCTCTGGGTGGAGTTAACGCACCATGCTCTTGCGGGCTTCAGCGAAGAGCCTCTTTTCTTCTTCCAGCCTCCTCTTGGCCTCCTCCTCTGCCCTCTTCTGCTCCTCCTCCCTTCTTTGGCGTTCCAGATCCTCAAAACTGGCACAAATTTTCCCGGGTTTACTGCCCTCCAGGTTCAGCAAAGCCATCAGCACCTCATCGTCCTCATCCACCAGCTGAGAAAAACACAATGAGGTGTGATTATTGCAGGAAAAAGGATTTCCAAATGAAAATGTCTTTTAATAGTTTTATGTAATTTCTGAGTCTACACTAATTTATAGAAGATCAGAGGAAAGCTCCCTCAAAAGGAAAGTTTAGTTTTTGAATTTTTTTTAAAGGATCGTTGCTTTTCAATTAAACAATGATTAATCAAACATTTACAGCATAGTGCCAAGTCATTTCTTTATATGTCCAGCTTCATTTACTTTTACTTGTTTTTAGCGCTTAAAATTTGCAGATTTCAGTTTTACACCACAAAGGGAGCAATGTTAGAACAGCAGCAAGGATTCTTATTTCACACTCAAAGTGCAGAAGCAAATGTCACAGTACTTCAAATAAGAACCTAAGTCTCAAAGTATTTTGTTTTTTGTCTGAAAGAGATATTAACCATGCTCTTTCTGGCTTCAGCAAAAGATCTTCTTTCTTCTTCCATTCGTTTTTTTGCCTCTTCCTCTGCCTTCTTGCGCAATGCTTCGACTCTTTGTCTCTCCAACTCTTCAAAGCTCAGTCTCAGTTTTCCGGGACGTGCTTCCTCTTTGTCTTCATGAACAGGATCCATGTTTTCTTCATCTTCATCCTGAAAAGACATCAAAGTGCTTTAAGGGCTATGATTGGACTGGCTCAACAAACGTTAAAGTATCTAGAGTATTGTGTGTAAATTTCACTTGGAGAGATTTTCAAGTTAATTCAGTGAGTTATTTCATTTGTGTAAGAATCTCTTTAATCTTCAAGGAGGCCCTTCTGTGCAAGAATCGACTCATTTATCTATGCTGATGTGTCTGGTGCACTGAAATTGACTTTTTCACAAGCACTGCAAATAGTCTGTGTTGGATTTAACATGTGAGTTTTATTGTTATTTTTCATGTAAAGAATTAATTGAATTTCATGATGTACAGCTGAAGTGCTGTACTGTAGAATGTTTTTCTTTTAGCCTGTTGGCGATTATGGCATTCAGTGGCATGAGAATATCAAACGGGCACTGAGTGCAATAAAGGTTTCAGACCGCTGCTCTGACTTTTCTGATCTCAAGCTTGAAGTCGTTTGTCCTGATGAAAAGATTTTTACCTTTATGCCATTATGTGAACTGTAAACTGTGCAAACTGCATTTACTCACTCTCCCATGTTATTTAAAGTCAGTGCCTTTCCATCATCCACTTGTCAAATATGTTCACCTATTTTTTTCTTTTTGGGAATTTAAGTAATTTCAACTTCACTTCTTTCACCGTCTCTGTTATAAGACCTTAGCATTTTTCTTTTTTCTCAAAGGTTACTCACGTGTGTAACTGTTCTACATCAGGGATGTCCACCTCCTCCCAGCAGCAGCACACCTCAAGTTTGTAGAAAACCCCACTAATGAGTCCCTCATTGCAATCAGGTGTGAAGAAGCTAAAGCATGCAGCATGTCTGGACACCCCTGATGTACAAGACTCCCAGGTTTAAACTTCTGACATCCAAAATTCACTGATGTGATCGATGACCTTTTTAATTGTATTTTAGATATTAAGTCATGGATGGCAGAAAACTTCCTTTAGCTCAAAGAGGAAAAAAAACTGAAATTTTAGTTATCAATCTGGGTGTCATTTTCAACTCTGAGCTTAGTTTTATTCCACATGTAAAGCACATGGTTAAAACAGGTTTTTGTTGTCTTAGGAATATATCAAGAGCAAGAAAGCTTCTCTCTCGGGCCTACATGGAGATGATGCCTGCATTTGTGTTAAGGCAGACTGACTGCTGTAATGAGCCCCATTTTCTGGTCTACCCCCACAAAAAAAAAAAACATCTCAGACCTTCAGCTTCTCCAGAACTCAGCTGCTCCTCTGTGTGTGTGCGTGTGTGTGCGTGTGTGTGCGTGCGTGTGCGTGTGTGTGCGTGCGTGTGTGTGTGTGCGTGTGTGCGTGTGTGTGTGCGTGTGTGTATGTGTGTGTGTTTTGCTTACCATTTCCAGTCTGGCTTCTTCAAAAGCCTTCTTTTCCTCAAGCAAGCGCCTCTTGGCTTCCTCCTCAGCAAGCTTTCTCCTTTGCTCCTGTCTTTCTTTCTCCTCCTCCTCAAATGTCAATTTCAGTTTTCCAGGATTCAAGTGCATTTTCTCAGATGGCTTCTCCTCCAAATCCTAATTCAAGTGAGAGAGAGAGAGATAAAAATGCACTTTGCTCCGTTAAAGAATCTCCTCAATCTCAGCTCAAAAATTCAAAGGACTTGACGCCTATAGTTTTACATTATCCAGTAAACACCATGTGGACGGGATAAATGATGATACGGTGATGAGGTTTGTTCAAGTATCCACACGATGAATTAAGAACTGGTAAAGTAATAAGTAGTGATATTACTTTTCAAGTGCAGTGACTAGTAATCTCTTTAATAGTTCCAGAAGTAACTAGTAACTAATTACTTTTTTTTATAGTAACTACCCCAACACTGGCCTTTAAAAACTTGGTGAATCCAAGATGGCTCTCAGTCTCTCTCTCCATCCTGGAAGGCTGGTGCCTTGGTTTGTTTGAGTTCATTACATTAAGTTATGTTGAGCATAACATACTGTAAAATAGCTGGGTCCCACAATACCTCTAGAAGGCTACTGTAATCTCAGTGTGGGTGGTCACGGGCCCAACACAGCCCAACAAACGCTCACTTCAGCAAACCCAAGTTCTGTTTCAGCAAGCTGTAAGAATACCGTAGGCATTGTTGATGCTAATTCTCCTCCGTGTCAAATACTACATGCCATGTACTACATATCTCACCTTCCCTAAATTACTATGAGGCAGTCACCACCAAAACAACATTGCTAGCTTTAACAAACCCATACTGCAGGTTTTTTCAAACTACAGGTATTCACAATGTTTTTGTTACCTCCCCTACCACCAGAGGGAAATCAAAATTGCCTACGACACCATGTACTAAGAAATCAAAGGAAGATTGTGTCACAGAGAATAGCCTGGTTAAAAAAAAACAAAGCAAAAAAAAAAAAAAAAACTATTAAAGCTGGACTGAACTTTACACTTAACTTCCTCAACTCCCTCAAATTACCACAAATTACCAAAAAATCAACTTGCTAAAATAAGATTCACTTCAGAAAGAATTTGAGGCCATTCCCACTGATATGCCCATGCTCCTCCTGGATTTTTTTCCTCAGCAGACTGTTTGATAGTTGTTTTTTTTTATACCTGCTTTTAGGAAACTATGAAACGCCTTCTGGCCCAAATTGGTTGCATGTACTCGTACTTGCCCTCTTTCACATTTACCTCAGAATCTTTCCTTGCATCCACATTCCCCCAGGAGCAGGATAGCTGACTTTGGCACATATTGCCTGCATCCCACCTCAACTGATCTCACACAAACATTTCTAGTCCTTTGCTGTTCAGCTTCTGCATGTTACCTCTCTTAAGGGAAGCTTTAACAATCTCAAAATAATTCCAGACATGAACAATGTATTGAATAATTAATTCTCTGTATGCATACTTGGTCAACAACTGAGCGCCGCTTGGCTTCCCTGAATGAGCGTCTGTTTTCGTTGTATTGTTTGAGCTTCTCTTCCTCTGCCTTCTTCTTCAGTTCCTCCTCTCGACTCCTCTCCATGTCTTCAAAGTTCACCTTGATTCGGCCTGGAGCTTTGGACGACTTTGCGGGAACGACACGTACCAGCATTGTGTCATCTCCCTCCTAAACAGTTAGATTAGACAAAAAAAAAATACAAATCCACACAGAAAATAAATTATAATCAACATCATCACGGCATGTCCACAGACGAAAAGCAACCAGACGCTCCCATTTGTGAGAGTTTGCGCAGTATGTCTCGTTTCTGTTTCGGGATCTCACCCATTTAAACAATGTCATGCCTGATGACTGCGCCAAATTCTGAACAGGCAAAGAAATTGCTGGACAGGCAATCTTGAGCCATTTTGTTGTTATCCAAGAGTTTTACGAATATAAAGCAGAGAAGAGGCTGTCACGTAGTTTCCTGTCTATCAAAACTTGCAGCAATGCACAGGTCAAACACAGACCAACCTATCTTCCACTACACAGGCAAAACTGAAAATTTGGCAAAGTTTCCAAATGTATTTTTCCAATTCAAGCATATGGTCACCCGAAGTAATGCGACACAATAAAAGTGAATCTCATAAGAACTGTACTGCAAAGAAACACATCTTCAAAAACAATGAATGCTTACTTATTAAAATCCAAATATAATTCCAGTAGTCAGGATAACAAGTGTTTACCACATTTAGGGTGACCCTGTCTAAGACAGAAAACCACAGAACAGCCACACAACATCTGTTCAGTACCAGAAGTCATAGCTTATCTTCACAAAATCATTGTGTTTGAAAAGGACAATGTTTTTTTTTTTTTTAATTGCTGCAGGATGTATTATAGTGTTCACAAAACGAATGGCATAACTGTTCAGTGTACCAGCATTTAAATTCTTTTCACGCGAAAGTGTTTTTCCCTCTTTTGAATTTTTCAGTGAAATCAAATTTGGCTTGATTTGGACTTTAGTCACATTATAATGAATTTCCGTTTTCACTTTCCTACAACTGTGAAGAGCATGGCAGCATAGTTGATTGGGAGTATGATATATCTGGGATATGTAACAAATGGCACCACATAAATTTAGACTTCTGTTAGTTGAGATGTGTACACAGCTACAGGAAGACAGAATTGTGCAGAAGAGTTTTTGACATATGGCTATATTGTGTTGAATTTAGCTGAGTGAGGGACTGCAGTGACAAGTTAAAGCTGCAAAATCTTATTTGCAAATTTATCAGATTCATCTTATTGTTTAATTATGCTTAGGGTCATCAGAAACCCTTTCCACTGCATCTGGAAAAGCTGAGAAGATAACCATGACTCTGCATAAAGTATCCATCATCAGTCCAGACTACAGCTGCCTCCATAATCAAGGACGCCACCCATCTCACTGCCATTAGACCCCGAGACAGGTAACAGCAGTCCTTAATTATAGATCTGCCTCATTTGCCTTTTCATTTCACATATTTGCTCATGCATAATATTGTAATCTAACCAAACTGATATCATCCCCCTCTAAATGATAACATCACATGAGTCACACGCCACATTCATGGTCAATGCCCAAAGTGTAATTCTCACAAGTGCCATACTCATATACAAGTGTTCAATTTCAATAATATGGCTATATAATGTTCATATACTCTTGTTTCACATTTTCTATTTTTTGTATGGATTTTGGTTGTATATATTTTTCTTAATCTGTGTTTAGCATAGTTTTATACAGTCAATATTTTCATACTGCTCAAATGGAAAGTTTGAAATTGAATCTAACAATGAAAACCTTCAGCTTCATCGTGTTGTGGACAACAAAGTGAGAACTTCATTCAGTAGTAAAATATGTCTTCTGCTGTTTTTAAAATCCAGAACTATATAGCTTTGAATGCTTCCAATCCGTCTGGATAATCTGGAGAGAAAGGTGACTGCAGCACTCGTAAATGCACAATTTAATACGTTTTACTAAAATGTGTCATAATGGGCGTCCTAACAGAGTGCCTGTGTGGTAGGGGACAGCCGACTGGCCTAATGTCACCATCTGCAGTGGGTCAGCAGCATATGGGTGTCAGTTGAAGATAGCAGAGTCTAATTTAGTCACAGTAGGGAAGTCTAGGGCTAATTTTGTCTCTGAGGTGTGGGAAACAGTTGCCACTCAAGTGCTGTCTACACCTGGTCGATCTTTTCCAGTTGTTTCTGGATCACTGAGACAGTGGTGTTTCCTCACAGCTCAACATTTTAATCCAGATGAATAATATCCAGGCAAAAGAAAAAAAGATAAACATCTCAGTGTCTAGTAATATTTGCATTACTTTATGCTCTTATAAGAAGATATCAAAAAAATAAATCCAGATATTTTAATAATCCGAGCAGCAATGTAAACATCATTGTGAGTTTGACTGCTCTGATTGGAGCACAAGTAGGCCAAAGAAGTAACAAGTAAGAGGCCTGTAATTGCCTATGTGGCACAAGGATACTTACATAACCATTCTGAAGTAAGGTAACGGAATAATAACAAGCCTGAAAACAGCATTTCATGTGGTTATTTCCTTGCTGTACTGGCTAAAAATAATATTGCCTTTATCTGTAAATCTTTTTTTGACAACTTTTTCAAGTCTTACACTGTTACATTAAATGAAAGTGGCCTGTTTGCCCTCAGTTCACGGGCTGGTCTTGTCAACAATGCCATGGGTGGTTTCAGATCTGTTTCCAGTCTTTGCCCGTGTGTTTAATATCAAATCTCATTTAAAATAACTCACTCGAGTGGGCAGCTGAGAATTACCTGACTCATTACAGATAAAAGTCATTCCCACTATAGAGGAAGTGTGACGACACATTCAGCCAGTGAGAGGTGAGTCGCTCTACAAAAGACTCACTGTAGGTTCACTGACCTCAACAGCCTTCTGAGCCAATTCCTTCCTGATTTTGGCTTTCTCAATGTTGTCCTGGGCTTCCCTCTTCTTCCTCTCTCCTTCCATCCTCTTCCTCTCCTCTTCTTGTCTCTGTTTTTCCATCTCTGCAAATTTTCCCTTGACGCTCCCTGCAGATTTCACAAATCAGGACACAAATCTTGAGCCTTAGCTCCCTTCTAAATCACAGATTCAACATTTTGTACTATTTTTCTAATCTTCCTATCAATTGTCGTGTGTCTTACCTGTGATTTTGGGAACGTAGGATTTCTCTACCTTTGCAGGCCGCACCTCTTCTTCCTCATCACTGGAAGCAAGCAGTTCTTTTATCTGTCGCCAATGACAGGGACAACGCGGTGAGGTTACGGTTTAGCTGGGATCATCTGCTTTGCCACTCAGGAGCCATGCTGGTCCTAGCAAGAACAACGGTCTAATCCCTGCTAATAGCTTGGTCATGTGTCTTGTAGGTGAGCTCTGATTGGACCAGAGTGTTGTTGCACAGAGAGGAGATGAGCGCAGGTGTCCAGGTTTGGGCCAGCTATGCCCTGGCAGTGCACAGGGAGGTTTTTCCAGCTCTGGTATCACTAATGATCCACTCACATTACATCCTAACACTGCATTTATTTCAACACAGTCAATCACATTAAAAACACAATCTCAAAATATATATGTTAACATTAAAACTAATCCTTTCTTTAACTGAATAATCTTTTTTCTTTTTTTTTTTTTTTTTTGGGGGGGGGGGTATTTTATGAATAGTAACCAAATTGATTGTTCTGAAATGTAATGAAAAGGACAAAACTGTTGACATTTTTCCTAATTTTAATCCTCCTTATATACATATATATATATATATATATATATATATATATATATATATATATATATATATATATATATATATATATATATATATATATGTATATGTATGTATATATTTTTTACAACTCTGGCCCAGATTCTTCTGATTCTCGTGTCTTAAAATGGCTTTCCTCGACATGTGCAAATCCATTTTTAACTACTTCGGAGCAGCCTCGTATCCCCTCTGTGAGCTTTTCACAGTTGCATAGGAGTTATATCTCAATCAACATGATAGACATTCAACAGGCTGCTTAACGGATAACAATTTAAAATAAAGCTCAGTTTGGTTGAATCAGTCATCATTTGGATGGGTGGTCACTGCAGTTTCTTAACATTATGTTGAAAATGACCATCCTTTTTCAAAGAGATAATTACAATACAATGGCTATAAATGCAAAGGTTGGATGTTTGATGATATACAAGTAATTATAAGGTTAGCTATAAGACATACAAAGAGTGGCTAGTGTGACTTTTGACCGAGGTGGGCACTCATGGCTATGAAGGGTCTCAGTCCTTTAAATTTTACATGTATTCCTGCTCCAACACACCTGAACTCAGTAAACAGTTCACCAAGAAGCTCTCATGATGCATCAAGAACAGATTCAGACAGATCCCAATACTGAAATCAAATAGATTTCAGTTTCAAGAAATGGTGATACTGGGCCACACACTAAATTTGTTCTGTTGAAACAGGGATGATTAGAAACCCTGCACGGCTCGCAGCCCCCACAGAACCATGGGTGCCCACCTCTCTATTAGACGGTGTAAAAGACTGAATCCTCACTCGAACGGGCTGCCGTGTCACTCCGTCATGCTTCACCATACCATGCAGATGTCAGATGGAGGTTAGTGCTGTTATCAGTCTTTGACCTGCTGCTTCCTTCGGTTCCACTCCCTCTCCTTGATATACTGCTCTTTCCTCTTCTGCTGCTCGTCCCTGTTTCTCTGCCTGCTGCGTTCTTCCCTGGCCTTCTGCATGGCTTCAAACTTGCCCGACACATCCCCCTTGTCTTTTCTCTCTTTCGGCACATAACTTCTTGCCACTGGCTTTCTGGACCTCAGAAGTTTCTGTGGTTCAACAGACAAAAAAAGAACAATATCCAAAATCAGTATGTGAAGCACAGCGTTTATACAAAGTTCAATCACGTGACCAGTTGAAGACTTCTGTCTTACCTCTTTTTTTAGTGTCAAATCAGAAATATTCTGGTCGTCATTCATGTGAGGTTCCGGTTGCTCCTGTTGCTCCTTTTGTACACCATTGACAGCTTCCGCACTCACTTCACACTTCAGATGTTTCTCATTTGTAGTGGTGGCGTCGATGTGCGCCACACCGTTCGTGTGCGTCTTGTCAGTTTCTTCGCTTGTTTTATCGCTTGTGTGGCCGGGTGTTTCATCTTCTTTATGTGAACTCTCGTTTTCCTCACTTTCGTCTTCTTTATCACTCACCAGTTCACCCTTGTGCGTTTCATCATTTTCTTTCTTTTCTGCACTGCCCATTTCTTCTTCATTTTCACAGAAGACATCCTCCATGTCATTGGCAATGACAACCGGTGCCTGTGAGACCTCAGTCATGCTTGTACAACAGTGACAAGTCGACGAACAGGGTCTTGAAATTTCTTACCTGTAACGAAAATTCATTGTGTCTGCGTGAGTATTGCCAGTGTGCGTCAAAAGAAAGGTGAAGAGTAGCAGTCCTGCATGGATTCCACACATGCCTGTTGATATTTGGTGGCTCAGTTTGAGTTTTTCTTTTTTTTTTTTAACTGAGCTTTATGATGACGAATTCATTAAAGGTTGTGTTGGACTAGCAAGGCATGGAAAACATCCAGGACTGTGAACCTCTTGGGGAAAGATCACCCAGCTGTATTCTACCAATCAATACAAGGTGAATATGCAACACAAAGTCTGAAAAATTCAGTTTTGCAATGTTGTACAGCGGAGGTAGTTATCCAAAGGGCGTTCACAGCGTTCATACAACACAACTCTATGAACCACAACAACCCTAAAACACTTAGAATTCCTGTAAAACTCGTACAAATCTACATCACAAAAACAAACTGCAGTTGTCTGGTATTGTTTTTCTTCAATGTGTTCAGATATCTGTTTAGTTCTGTGCACTAATAACAGATCTGACAAGGTTATTGGTTTCATTTGATCAAAGTCTTACCTTTTAGATGTTCTCAGAAGTCTGGTCTGTCCTCATTAGAAGAAAGCTAATTGCTCCACTGTGCAGTTTGCTTGCTTTAGTTTAGATTTTTCCCTCTTATACAAAAGTCAAACACAAAAGACACACTTCCCTATTTTAACACGCAAATTAACACACACCAGCAAATTTCCTACTCTGGTATGGGAATTCGTATGTGCCAATTACTCTTATTGTGCATAAGAGTTCCAGTGATCTTCAGCATGTTAGGAAAGACTGATGGAGGCCTACAGACCCCTATTTATAGCCTGCTTTTGCCCCCATGACATGTGATCATTGCTATTTCTGATGGATGATAGGCGGTTGGACAGAGCTCAGTCTGGCACCCACATGTCGCTGCACAGACCCCTGATAAAATGGTTAGACGAAGAGTTAGACAACTGGATGAATGAGAGCTGTTCAGGCAGAGTGTTATGCTGCTGCTTTGTATCAGTGTCCTCAGATACCTTCTCTGTCCAGGTATGAAGATCATACAGCGATACAATGCTGCCAGAATGTTGGTCTATTTTTTTCTGTGCAATCTAGAAACAGAAAGGTCTCAATGGAGTGCTCAAATTAAAAAAGCCATCCTGCTGAAATGTAGTTTTTTTACCTGCATGTAATCAGAATAAAAACATTATAATTATCATCAGGAACCTACTGCCCATGTCCATATTTCTGTAAATACATGCATACAGGATATTTATGTGATTATATGCAAGGATCAGAACATATAACTTCAAAATCAATGTCTTTTTAAATAAGCAATCCTAAAGATTAAGTTACTGAGTGTTTTTTTTTTTTTTTTTTTTTTTTGAGTTTGACATTTTCGTTTGGCTGTCTCATATTTGATAAGTGAGGAAAGTGATTCATACATTGCCTCTGATTTCTCAATTTTACAAAAACAACTTCAGACAGTTTCCACTATTGACCTGTGCTGTGTTCTATCTATAAGTAAAGCACATTTTGGCCTTTTTTTTTTTTATTGAGAATGCCATTGAAAATAATCAATATCCAGTGATTTTAAAGGTTCAGCAGAATCAACATGCCTGGACAGAAGACTCTATCTAAAATCTGACAGAAATGTGTATAATTCTTCTTTGTGGCTTGATGAGTTCAGACAACATTAATACAGTCTCAAACTTTACTTTCAGCAGGTGATGTCCTATTTCTGTACACACCTGGCAGGAAACATCATCAGGGTGCGTCAGAAACAACGAGTTTGGTGTGTACAGCTACGGATGTATTACGCTCAATAAATTGATGTAACTCTCTCTCAGCAGAACTCACTCTTTTGTATTTATTCATTTGTGGTTTCTAAATCTGCTCACAGCAGTTTAAAAAAAAGTTAACTACAGACACATTAAAAAATAATTATCTCTTCATAGTAACTTCACATTTTGAGCCCGAACATGTGCTTGATTTGCCTACAGCTGACTTTGCTTCCCAGTTCTGAACAGACATTTTGTCTGACTTTATGGAGCTGAGCGGTACACACAGGCCTCATCTAACAAATCATGAAAAATATCATGAGATAATTAAGAAAAAAAACACACACACAAAAATGCCAACTTTACCTCTTCAGCGCGTTGCTGTCCTTGTTTTGCTTCCAAAGAAATCCTTTGTGTTGGTAAAAGTCAGAAGTGAATCTCTGAACAAACGGGACAGTCTGTCATGCAACCACTCGCTGCACCAACGCGACTGCTGCTGGACGCTCGTGCGGGAGCCCTTTCCATAAAAGTACCGTTACTTTCTACAGGATACTGCATTCCGTGCGCGCCTGCCGCAGGTTCAGCTGTTGCCGAGCGCGCACGTCCGCACACACTCGTGTGTGCCATCCTGGTCCTGCGCAATCACAGCTGCATAAACAATGTTAAAGTTTTTTTTTTCTTTTTAATGAAAAAAAGAAAATGGATCACTAATCTGTAAGGACAAATGGGCACTTATTTTAGATTTTATTTGTTGTTCAGATTCTCACAGATAATCTAAATGTTTATCATTATTATTATCATTGTTGCTATTATAAATATTGGGCATATTCCATTATTTCACAAGCAGATTTTTGGGGGTGATACCATATAAACAATTTTGAATAACATTAACAGATAGAGTCTGGAATACTGTAGCTAATTGCCACATCATTTAAGAATACTGGGTGGTCATAATGTGATCCACCTTTCCTAAAATACCTTTTCAGCTTCAATAGAATTCTTGCATTGATTGCAGTTAAGTGCAACAACATTTGGTTTGGTTTATACTGGTTTGTATTAGATTTCTTAAAATGTAATTGTTCAAACAAACCACACGTTGCATTTCTTTAATGAGTGATAAACTCTAATATATGACAGGCAATACTATTTGGGGGAAAGTTTGTCACACTTTTGAGTGGGTCTTTTCAGTAGGTCAGCAATCTAAATGCAGACTGAGATTACTCTTTATCTTATTGTTGGCCAGGCAGGATGCCTGACTTATCACTGAAGAGGGACTGCAACTTGTCCTTTGTTTAGCCAATGTAACCTAGATGTTGCTGTCATTCTGCTATGCAGTGACGGTTACAGCTTATTTCCACAAAGCCAGCATACATAAAGCACATATAGAACAAAATTTTTTCAATATCTCGATTTCACATGTGTTCAGAAACCAGTAATTCATCGATGACTGTAATCTGAGATCAGTTCTTGTTGTAGATCTGACGCACGTCTTCATTTAAACCAGGAGGAGAGAATGCTTCTCTCACTGTAGAAGGATGTAAATAGAAAGCCTGCTATAGACACATTTAGTCCTCCATAATGGCTCCATGCACAGTGCTGACTCACTGACCAAAAAGGCATCTGGTTAAAGTCTAGGAAACTGTTTCTCAAGGCTTGTTGGAATATAAGAAAGATTTTGAAACTAAACCTTTCTTCAAAATGGTGCTTGGTTATTGTTGTCAGGCTCAATAGTGACTGCAGATGTACTGACATTTCACCTTTGGAAGGATTCAGAAATAATCACGGTGGGGATGAATGACAGTAAATTACAGTTACATCATTGAATATCACTTGTGTCTAAGACAGTTAATATTTGAGGAATATTCAGCACGTTTACGGCCAAAGTGTTTTGTATTACCTCAAAGTTGAAATATGAGAGTTACCATATCCTTGGAAAAAGTCACCGAAAAGAAAAATTAACTTTTGAAGTCCAGAATTAGTGTGTACTGTGTAAGTTTGAGGTAACAATACTGCAAACTTTTATCATGGCCTTGCAAAAAGACAATAAACACGCAATGGTCTTTGGTAGTTCTTGGTAACATAAGATGCTGGTTTACTGTACATAAGTAGGCGGAAGGATATGTAGGCATTTCTGTAAAAGTTTTGAGTATTTTCCCCAGTTGATGTATCTGTTTTTTAATCGATTCATAGTGTTTTTCAGTTATCTTCCTGATAAAGGTGAGGTCATGTATTTTAATGTTGATGCGCAATGATGGTTTCCAAGAAAGAAACAAAGTGAAAAGAGTCTTCTGGGATCTTTTTATGAGTTGTTGTTATTATTATTATATTATTATTATGTTGTCTTACAGTCTTCAGGGGCAGGTAGTTGTAAACATTCACTGAATTGACAGCAGCACCAGCGTCATTGTTTGGTGATACATGGTCTGGTTCTCAAGCTCACTGCAGTTCATCAAAGCAGCCAAGAAGCTTCACTTTCAGAAGATGTTGATACACCAGTTTACTTTTTAACACAGTTGACCTGTATGTTGTAAACTTTAACTTGTTTACTTCAGCTGTCTTTTATGCCGAAAATCACAACAGGTCTCTTTGGATCATTTTAAGTCAGTATTTCTATAGATCTGAAAATTAGAAGTGTTTTGAGTAGTAAACTTTAGTGTTAATTTTAATCTGATTATTCTACCTTCTTTTTTCTTTTTGTGCTTTAATTGTTGTACAGTAAGTAGACTGCTATCTATCTATCTATCTATCTATCTATCTATCTATCTATCTATTGCACAAGTCATGAAATGAAAGCTGTGTAGAGCTAAAGTGCAGTTGGGAGATCTTTCTGCATGAAGTTTGCACGGATGGATGGATGGATGGATGGATGGATGGATGGATGGACGGACGGACGGATGGACAGACAAACTTTTTCGAGTGCAGTTTTCATGTTCTCACTGTGAATGTAAGGATTCTGTCTTGGTTTCTTTTGTAAGAGAAGCTTGTTAAGTTAGACTGAATGCTGATTGTAAATGGCTTCAATGTTCATGTGGAATCTTGTGTTTCTCAGCATTTGCAGTATGATAGACTGGTTATGTTGATTAGAGAAGATGTGTGTGAGCTGCCTTTACAGAGTAACTGCAAATGACAAGTCTGCTCTTTTTGTTTTAAACTCTGTTTAAGGCATCATTTGGATCTGGGTCCATTCGCTGAACTTTCAGGGCACTGCAGGCTCTGTTCTCCTCTCTTAGAGTCCTGAGGGCAACAGAGACAACAAGGGGACTGCTTTAAATAGCACCACAGCTGTGGTAACTAATCAACACAGTCAGGACAGCTAACCTGAGTCAGACTAGGCCTTTGCCTCAGCTGCTGCAGCACAACCCCAGACCCCCCCCAAATGAATATTTTTACTATGGTAGAGGCCACGCCCCCTGCTGAAGGGCCAGCAGAGTGGCACAGCAGGTCAAAACTGTGTCATCTGCTATTGAATGAAGGCACCTGTTTTGATCTATACTGAAGCCCCTTTTAACTTATTTCAATAAATATCAGGCCACATCAGCTTGAACAGTGCACCAGAATGACTGTATAATTTTTCAAAATGAAGACTGATTTAATCTTTTATGTCTAAGTTGAAGCCAATCGTTTCAGATTTCAGGCTCTTTCCTCTAATGCTGGACTTCTATTGTGTTCAAGTACAAAATCATTTATGACACAGTTTCTAGAGTGGTGTAATAAGTAATTGCCAGTCAAACACATTGTAAATCTACATCTCTCTAATGATGTCCTTTCGAAGAATATCATTTTGGCCTTCAATAATGTCAGCTCTGACACTCCACTGTGGTACTTTGGCTGCCATATAAATCTTTTTCACCTGATTTAACACGCAGACATGTTATTTCAAGTAAATATTTATTACTGGTAATATGGCTACAAATGTTTATGGCTGCGAAACGCTTTGCACATATTGAATCTGCCTTTTGTCCAGTTTCACATTTGGAACTGAGTGGGCATTTAAAGCTGCTGAAGAGGCAGAACAGCCTTCAAAGCTAAAATCCAAATAGGCATGTTTGAACTCAAAGTTTGGCTTTATTTTTAAAATCACAATGTAGTGTATATATATGTGTGGGAATTCAAGACTTGCAGTATTTTTCTCTGTACTGTTGTTTCTGGAAATGTTGGTCTTGACAGACAGAATAGGAGGTAATGTCATAGTTTCCCAGCTGTGACTGCTGACCGCTCAGCTGTCATGAGATGGGAAAAACCTAGTCAACAGTCAGAACAGGTGCAGCCTGGAGACAAAGCCAGTAAAAGTCTAGCCAAGCTGGTTCAAAGGCACACAGCAAATACAGTCAAATGAAAACAACCCAACTAAAATAAATAAAAATTACAATAATCAGCAATAGGCTTACTATACTAAAGCGAGATGTAGTTATACTGCAACCCAAAATTATCTTTGAAACAATGATTTTGTTAATTGTTTGAATCACAATGCAAAAGTAGAATTATCTTGAGCTTTAAAAATCACAAGAGCTTCATTGGCTGAAAAGAACAGGATTAAATGAGATATAAATCTGCATCTTGTCTAAAATCTTCAAAGATATAAACAGATCTGCTACACTGTTCAATAGACTGATGAGTAATTAGAATCTCACAAGGTCTGGTTTTGTGCGCACATCTAAAAGTTTTCCTTTAGTTTGCATAAATCACAACTAGAGACATAATTTTCTCTTCCTCAAGGGTTTCAGTATTTTAAAGAGATAAGTCAGTTCAAGGTTGTTATTGTCGTTTTAATCTAAGTGCACATATGAAGCATATCTTACTGCCCTCTATTGAAAGCAACCGCACAGTAACAATTCTGAGAATTGAAGTCAGCGGCACCCCTGTGTAAAAAATGTTAAATCTGAATGGCTTCTTGTTATGCCAGCATTCCTTAGTTTTTGGATTTTTCACACAATGATGCGATCTGATCCCTGTAAACTGGGCCATGCAATTTCTTCTTGATTCTAGTTGAGTAATAGAAATCATTCTCCAACACACAAAACCTTCTGAAGCACACACTGAATGTATGATGAGAAAGACTAGCAGAGGACTGTGTACAAATTTTTTTAAAACTTCCACCTCTGAGAATTTCTGTACCAGAGGAGGTTGAGGGCATGGAGACTGAGTGGACCCTGTTCAAGGCCTCCAATGTGGAGGCGGCTTTGCACAGCCAGCAGCTCATTTGTGCCTGTTATAGCGGCAAAACAAGGACATGCTGGTGGACAGCAGTGGTCTGGGAAGCTGTCAAGCTGAATAAAGAGGACTTATAGGGTCTGACTGACTCAGGAGACTCTAGACTGAGAAGACATACAGTATAGCAATGGGCTAAAAGGGCAGAAAACAAACGTACAAACAAAAAAGTCTGTGGTGTGCGAGAAGTTTGGAGAGGGACTTTCAGCTGGTCTAAAGTAGATTGTTGGGCACCATCCTGTGGCTCAGAAAAGGTCAGAGGGGTCTCTCTCATGCGGTGCTAAGCAAGCAAGGACATCCTCTGACCTCAAATTTGGATATCCTGTGAGATGGCAGGAAAGCTTTGAAAATCTCCTGAACTGGAGAGACATGCTTTGGTTACATGCCTGCAGGAGTGCCCTCATGCTTTTCCCTGGCTGAGGTCACTAGGATAGTCAAAAAAAAACTTCTTGATGGTAAGGCTTCAGGTATGGATGAGAAACACATGGAGCTGTTTAAGGCCTGGATACTGTGGGGTTGTCCCAATTCACACGTCTGAACAGTTTCACACGGATCTTGAGTACAGAACCTTTGGACTGGCAGATTGGTGAGGTGGTCCCCATTTTTACAAACAGGACCGGAGAGTGTTCGCCAATTATTTGGGTATCACACTACTCAGTTGCCCTGGGGAAGTCAAAAGGGGATCCTGGAAAACAGACTCCGGTAGACTCCGACGGACACCTCAAGACCTCAGATACAGAATGAAGAATGCACATTCCATCCAGCCTGGCCATTGAAAAACAAACCAGCTCTTTGCCCTCTCACACACTATTGCGGGGGCATGGGAGTTCACCAATCCAGTCTACATCTGTTTTGCAGACTCGGAGAAGGTCTGTGACCTTGTCCCCTGAAATATCATGTGGGGGATGCCTATAGGGATTATGAACCACAGGAACAGCTTCTAAGAGTTATCCAGTCTTTGGAATTCCAATGTGAGAGTACAAGGTGTACATTATATTGCCATTAAGTTGGACATGATCAAGATAATGAATGGACTCTTTCAGTATGGTGCCTTGTCATTCCTTCTGTTCGTGATTTTCATGGACAGGGTGATAAGGTTTTCTGCTTTCTGATTAGTTTATATTCCCACCCTAAGGTCATGAACTTTGGGTCAGGACTTAAAGAATGATATTGTGGATTAAAGTGATAAAAAAATGAGTTTTCTCTGCCAGGTACGTGGCGTCACTATGTGTAGTAAAGCAAGTTCAGTCACTCACTCGAATACAAATTAACCTCATGACACATATCGCCCAGTGTCATACCAATGTATATCCCAGGCATAAAGTGTCATTCAGCGTGCATTCAGCAAAGGAGGAGCAGCATCACTGCACTTGATTTCATTCAAGTAAACTAAAACTAACAACTACAACCTTTTAGCAGAGCTGACGGGGGGCAGAGGGTGCGGCTGGCCAGGGCCCATGACTACAAATGAGCACACACATACATACATATATACAGTACATACATATACACACACCAGAATGATGGCAGAAAGAACAAAAAACATTGAGCCAGACAGTCGATCTCTTACTGTTGGAATTATAAGGATAAAAGTGTAAAAAAATAGAGGAAAAGACAGTCCAGATTAGAATATATCTGAAATAAAAATGAAGAGGTAATTTGACACGGAGGGCATGCATGAATGAGGCCAAACTCTCAAACCTCACTCTGTCATCCATAGACAGGGACCCTGTCATTGATTAGAATGAGGTGGCTGAAAGGTTTGTGAGGATAGAGAGGAAGATGGTGCTTTAAAGTATGAGACCACATTACTGTTTATAGTTTGGAAATACATTGGAGATTGGCATGTTCAAACAGTTTTTTTCTATATTGAACATTTTGTACTCTGGACATTTATGGTTGGCTGCAGTGGATTTTTTTCCACATTCAGTATTTGTGATGACATTGGTTCAGCTGGTCTGTGTTTTTTTCTTAAATAGTTCTGTTTTCATTGCTCTCTGTGTAGGGGACTGCTTTGTTATTGAATTAACAACAGTCACATTTGTTACTTGTACACTTGTTTGTTGTTGTGATCATGTGTGACTTGATAATGAGGGCTGTTAAGACTACATGGCATCCATCATCACTGAATATCACTGACATTATGTCCTGTTTCCCAACCCTTTGGTTTAGTCTGCTTTACTGTTTAACTGTTATCTGACGGACCAAGGTTTGAGCAAATTATTGGTAAAGTCCACGGCGCTCACCATGGTCCTGAAATAGCCTATAGGCAGTTGTGGTGCCAGATTATCAGAAGATAATAATTATCAGATTAATGATAAATCCATGACAATGTCCATGGTGCTGAAATAGAGCAAATTGTGCTGCACAATTAGTCCTAATCCCCATACTTTCCCTTCTGTCCTTCTGTCTCCATTTGTGATTATTAATGGTTTTTAATTGATCAGCTGTGTCATGACAGGCGGTGTGTAATGTTGGATTTACTTTGCTTTCTGTAATATCTGGCTGTTTCCAAAGCAAATTGAGTCTCGTTGTTGATCTATGATTATATTTCATATTATGATGGTTCAAAGTCTGAGACTTTGTTTTTATTTTTGAAGCTAAAGCCATTCATTCAGTCCCATTTTGGTAGTGGCCAAACACAGCTCAGATCTAACACGTGAATTGTTAACAAGTGAAATAGCCAACAGGATAAGGGCCCACTTCAAGTCTCAGCTCCCTCTGCACAGTGACACTGGCTCTGCGCCTGATTTTCCCATCTGCCAGAGTTTGTGCCCCCCTCCAAATGGACAAATGAAAAGGAGAAGGCTAAGTGATCCGGGTTTGCTGTTAGATTAGCAAAACCCTTCTTTCATTAGTCGAAGAATGTCTGTCACAGCTATCATTTTATAGTCATTTTTCCTGAAAATACCTGAATACCAGCTATATTTGTTGGGATGGTTTTATCCATGGAATCCATGCAACCAGAACTCCTACTATGCACAATGCTTACAGGGGGTCAGGGTCCTTTACGCCCACAGGATGAATAGACAAACACAAAGCAGTGCAGGTGATTGAACATGTCTTAAAAAATTCAGCTAAAGTTGGAGAAGTTATACCAGGGGTCTACAGTGGCTGCTCTGGGGCCATATGTGGCTCTTTGACTCTTCTGTTGTGCAGCCTTTCACTAAATTATACCCATATCAACATGCTGGCTAGGGGTGCTAGTGGTCTTGATACATATACCTATGTTCCATACTGTATTTTAATGTATTGTTCTTCCCTGAGTCCACAAGGGGGCGCAGGAAACCTTTGGAGCCCCTGTCAATAGATGCCACACCCCCCCATGCCAGAACAGGGCCAAAAGTCTGAAAATTAAAAAAATAAGATATGAAGGTGAAAGAAAACTTTGAAGGTGAAAAACAAAATCTAAAGCCTGAAAACAAGATTTGAATGTCAAAAAAATAAAACTTTAATCTGAAAACATTAAACAACACCTTAACAAAGACAACACCTTCAGGTTAAAAATGTATATTTATGAGTGAAAAATAAAAAGATGAATTTAACAAAAGAATTTCAGAGCTGAATCAAAACTGTATTTAAGTTAAAAAAAAAAAAAGAAAAGAATGTATGGACTTATTTTTGTTTAGAATACAGTGTTTTTCCTTTTGTACAATTCAAGATCAAAGCTGGATTATTATTATCAAATTTAATTTATTCAAACTGTGACTGTGATTTAGCTCCATAGTCCTTCTGCCTTGTGGAAGGGGTGTTCCAGAGTCTGGAGACTACTACCGCTACAGCTGCAGAGGAAGAAACCTTGAGACAACCTCTGTTCACAATCTCCTCTTTTTGAACTTATAATATGATACCAGAGCCAAGAACTGAACTTTCAATTGAAGCAGGAGGTAGTAATTCAATTGTTTTTAATTCCGTAGGATCTACATATCAATTCCATTTTTAAGTAAAGATAAGACCATAATGACATGTTTTTAAAGAAATAGGCATCCATGTGGTCTAAATATTAACATTTGATATTTTCTCCTTACTTATTTGATTTATTTGTAATTATATTAAAATCTTATATTCTGTGTTGAGCTAATGTACAAAATGTTTTCTGGGATTAGTAAAGCAGGGCAGCAGGTGTGTGGGTGTGTGTGTTTGTTCTGTGATGGACTGGACACTGCTTGTGAGGTTTAGGTATGATTTTAACTCCTTACCTATCCTGGATGTATCCTCTCCTCACCCACAGTGAGCTCCAGTTAACTTGCACAGGATGAAGTGTTAAAGAGGATGGACGGATTAATAAAGTATTTTATCTCTATTAAAAAAACACACACGCTTTCATGAGCAAAATACAGCATGAAAAAAACAGTAACCTTTTCACAGTTGCTAATCAAACGGTGAACAATTTTCTCTGCTGGGGAAAACATTTGTAAATATAATTCTGATGGAATCAGCACCCAGAACCCTGAGCCTCACCAGGTATGTTATAGTTACACTCAGGGCCATACTAGCCATACAGTTTTGTTTTGTATTTGTTGGTGCAAAGGAAGTTTGCCTCAATTGAATCTTAAACAGCTTATTTGGCTCACCTGAACTGAGTACTGCAGTTTGAAATGCATTGCCTTGATCAAATATCATGGACTGCTATGCTGCTGTGTGCCTCTAACAAAATCTAAGAGTTAACCTTTCTGAAGACATTGAACTATTCATTCACTTATCCTTTTCGGCGTTGCGGTGTGCTTGAGCCAATCCCAGCTACTTCGGAGCGAAAGCAGTAAACACGCTGGAAAGTTCGCCGGTCCAAAGCAGGACACGCAAAGAGACAGACGGCCCTACATGATCACATTCACACCTCGGGGCAACTTAGAGTCAATAATTAGCCTGACATGCATGTTTTGAGACCATGGGAGGAAGTCGGAGTACGTGGGGGGGGACCCACACGCACATGGATAACATGCAAACGCCACATAGAAAGGCCCAAGGGGCCATTCGAACTCAGGACCCTCTTGCTGTGAAGTAGGGCTCTAATACCACCGTGTGGCCAACATTGAACTCAATGAAATGCATTTACCAAGCTGTCATTTTATTACGTTGAAGCACTGAAGTGTGATCTATAAAGTTCGCTCCAGAGAACATTTGACCTTTTACATGGAGCTCCAGTGAGGTTGAAAAACTACAACAGTCCAATACAGACCTTGTTTTCTGTCCAAAGACAATGGCAGAAGGTCTCTCACCATCCGTTTGAGCTGAACCACATTCAGTGCAAAGTGGAGTCAAACTATCGCTATCCACAGATGTCCATCATGCCAAGATCTTCATAATGTTCAGTTTCATCAGGCCCTTGATGGTTACTCATCCAGAGTTTCTGCAGGGTTTTTTTAATGACCCACAATTTAATGTCCAGTGTTACACACAAAAAAAAAACACAAACACTATATTGAACATGCTTAGAAAATTTGAAATTGCTTTACACAGTAGGCCGCGCATACTCATTTGCAGCATTTTAACTCACTGATAATGGACAGACTAACAAGAATACACATGGACCGCAGAAGTAGAGATTGAAATGAGTTGACTAACTTTATCACTGGTTCACAGTACATTAATAAAATACATTTCAGTGGTATACATCATGGTTTACCTCACTGATGTATTTTTTTAACTGTTGCATTTTTATTCTGGTTATGGATCCTTAGTAGTTTAAAGAAAAAATATTCTATAACATTGCTGTGGAAGCTATTCAGCATTAAGTCTGGTGGATTTCTTGCCTCGATAAAAAAAAAGAAATATGATACTGAAGCGAGAACATTGTGGGGACAGTTCATCCAAAGGGATTGGCATCATTCTAATTTAATGACAAAAAACAAGCCTACAGCTATTGACTGATTTACTTTATACTCATGAATCGAAATTACATCATCAGTGAAAAGATGATGCAAAAACCCGAGTGGGGTTTGTGCTTGTCAGGTTGACACTCATATTCTATCTGGAAAGATCACAGCTACAACATTTTCACAAATACCACACAAAAAATTGAAAACATTTAATGTTTTAATATGGCCCATCTGTTGCAATTCATGCAATAATCAAGCACACTGGAAATAATTTATTTCAAACCTGTGATACAATAAACATTATATCCAACAGAGAAGAAAAGACTCAGAAAACAGACTAGATCACCACAACAATCAAATCAGAAAACGCAAAGGTCTATAGAGGACAAACCGTTTGACTCTGAAGGAAGTCTGGCATGTAAGCACATTTAACTGACACACTTAAGCTATGACTGGTAAAAGACAACCCAAATGAGCATTTTCTTGTCATTTTAAGGCTAGAAGTAAAGGAAGAGGCCCTTGTTAACCAAACAAAGGTAGAAAATGTTATACAGCTTTTGCAAAGTCCTCAAATGTTATTTTGTAGTCTCAGGAAAGAAACACCTTTTCTCATCCAAAAGCCATGGGAAGTGAGAGCGCTGCAGCACCCTCTGTTAGATGTAGAGGACCTGCAACAGATAACTTCAAATTGAATGTAGGTTTCCATCACTGCATATCAAAGACAAAATAAAGGCACGTTTTTAGTTGATAATCCACGATATTGTTCAATTCAATTCAACTTTATTATATCACCAAATAAAACATTTCAAACATTTCTATGCACTTTTACATAGAAAAACAAACAGTTCCACATGAGGAAGCATAAGTGACTATGGAAAGGAAAAACTCCCTTTTAAAAGGAAGAAACCTTTGCAGATCCAGGTTCAGAGGTGGTGGCTTTCTGCTATTCCGGATGGGATGAGGGGATAGAAATGGAGAAAAGGAGAAAACAGACAGATTGATTCTCTGACTCTCTCACTCGCTGCCGATGGATCAGGTGGAGGCTTCAGATCACAAACCTTGGGGATCCTGATGTCAAATAGAGGTGTGGAAAGAGAGACAAAGAGAGAGAGGAGGAGAGAGAGCGACTACAGGAGGGAGAGAGTTCACAGACTAGAAGAGAGACAGTGCTTAATGAGACATAGTAGTGAAACGTGTCAAGTGAGAAAGGAAAGAAGAGAAGTTCAGTGTAGGCCAGTGTAGGTCCTAACTTACTGGGGCTTCACTACGAAACTGGCCCAGGAAAGCCTGAACCAGGTCTAACTGTGAGCTTTATTAAAAAGAAAGATCTTAAGTCTTGAAAGCAGAGACTGTCAGCCTCTCTACCAGAAGCTGGGAGCTGGTTCCACATAACAGGAGCTTGGAAGCTGAAAGCTCTGCCTCCTGTTCTACTTTTAAAAAAACCTAGGAACCTCCAGCAGACAAGCAGTCGAAGAACCAAGTGTCTCCTGGGACAATGTGGGACTAACAGCTCTGTAAGATGTGATGGGGCCTGGTTGTTAAATGCTTTATAGGTTAAAAGAAGGATTTTAAATTCTATTCTTGAAAGTCAGTGAAAGAGAAGCTAATATTGGGATGATGTGAATATCTTCTGCCGGTTCTTGTTAGAACTCTTGCTGCAGCATTTTGAACCAGTTGAAGACTTTTTAGGCAGTTAATGCGGACCTCTGACAACAAGGAATTAAGTAGTCTACTCTGGAGGGAACAAACGCATGGATTAATTTCTCAGCGTTGCTTTGAGTCAGCATGTTCCTGATTTTAGAAATATTACACAGGTGAAAGAAGGAGGTTCTGCAGACCTGTTTAATGTGGGAGTTAAAGGATAAATCCTGGTCAAAAGTGACTCAGAGGTTCTTCACAGTGTCACTGCGGGTTAAAGCAACATCATCCAGAGTCACTTTCTGTTTCAATAATTTCTCTCATGTGTCTCTTGTCATGTGTTTTGGGCCAAATGTAATAACTTCTGTTATATCTGAATTTAGGAGCAGACCATTTCGACTCATCCAGGTTTGTATGCCTTTAATACGCTTCTTGTTTGACAAGTTGATCAGTGTCATCTGGTTTCATTGATAAGTAGATGTCTGTATCATTTGCATAACAATGGAAGTTAATAGTGTTTCCTGATGATATTCCCTACAGGAAGCATGTAAAATAAAAAGAGTATAGGTCCTAAGAAACTTAGGCCCTATCATTAACATGAGTATCCACTGTTTAAATGTAGTTTATTAGCACAGTTACTGTTTTATGATATCTGTGACTGCTGCATCCGTCCATCTTCTAACCGGCCTTTCCTTTTCAGGGTTGCAGGGGGCTGGAACCATTCCCAGCTTCTTATAGGGGAGGACGGGCACAGTTCACCAGTCTGTCGCAGGGCCAACACATGTAACCAACCACTCACACTCATATTCTCACCAAGGGGCAATTTCAAGTCAACAATTGACCATGCACATGTTTTTGAACCATTGGAGGAAGCCGGAGTACCTGGAGGGAACCAACACACACAGAGGGAGAACATGCAAACTCCACACACAAAAAAATCCAGGCTTGTATTTGAGCCCGGGAACTTCGTGCTTTGAGGCACCACTATGCCGCCCAAGATTTATCATAAAAACATATATTGCAGATTTTCCAAGAAATGTTAAATGGGTGAAAGCGTGAAAGCTCCATACACCTGAAAGAGGTTCACAGTTATATGCCGTCACCTAGATAACAGAGGGCAACCGGGCTTAAACACACACACACACACACACACACACACACACACACACACACACACACACACACACACACACACACACACACACGCACACACACACACACACACACACACACACACACACACACACACACACACACACACACGCACACAAACTGTGCAGGTGTAGCACAAAAACCCAGATCTGACCACTACCATGCAGCCACCTCAACTGAACATTCATCAGCCCATTCAGTCACCAGCTTGCCTGCAGCTGATGTGCTGGATACGATTACTATTATCAAAGTACTGCAAAACATAAAATAATTTAAATCCTGAAATGAATACTTGAAATCTGTGTTGCCTTTCCTTATTTTTTTTGTTTATTTGCTGGTTCATAGTTGTTGCAAAAAAACATCACTATGCATTTATGATCAACGACTCAGGAGAAGAATGTTTCTGAGGAACCATTTATTTCAGCCTGCTATGTGTATTGTGTGAAAATGTTTCCCTCATGCTTTCTCTTGTGTGATTAAATGGGGCTGCACCTTGTTAGAATTCTGCTTTTGCAGTGTGACTGTGGCTGTGAAAAGTTATTAATCCCAGAGTAAATATGTCTCCTTTGTGAACTGTTTGTAGTTTATTGGGTAAACCTCCACTAATGTATGACCACATTGCATTACTGGCACTTGGAGAACTCAGCATTTTCACAAGTGGTACACTGAATAAGAATAATGACATTTTGTAAGAGCATTTTCTCTTTACGAAAAGTAATGTTAACGCCATCATGTCAGCCTTTCTTTAGACATAGTTTTAGTCAATTACACTATAGTTAAAGCAGAACATCAAAATGAATGCTCACCTTTAGTCATGCTATCATATCACTCACAGACGTCTGTGGACTGATGCAGATCTCTACCAGCTGCAGAATGCAAATCAAGGTAAGAGTGCTAACCACCACGCCACCATGCGGTAGCATATGTGTCTTGCAGAGGCTCCAGTATGCATCTGAGCATGAACAGACAAGTTTGCTGGTTAAAAACATTAAACACTATTAAAACGTTTAAAAAAAATACATTACTTTTTTCAGTTACAATACTTTTATTGTACAGGAAACTATCAATTTCAAACAATTTATAGTGAGAATCAAAAAATGTGTTACAATAAGCCCACTAGAGGTCAGACTCACTATTTACAGTGCTGCGACTGTCAGCTCACGTTCCTGTCTAAGAAACAATTACAAGTCATGCACAGTGAATTTGGGTCAGATGGCTGAACTCCTGACTACTCTCACTTTTGCAGACTCACACAAGCCTGTGGAAAGTGCTGTATGGTATTTTGGGGCAAAACAGCCAGAGCTGGATGAGGCTGGGAGCTCATCATCCTTTGTATTGCTGCAGAAAGAAAGACTTTCCTCCAACACCAATGTGCTGAAATTAATCAAAATGTCCCACATGATTTACTTTTGTTGTTAAACTAGTATTTTTTTTAACTTATTTGATCTGACATACTTGTGGGTAGACTTTGGAGATTTCTTCTCAAAGTCATATCTTGGGGCCTTGCAGGGTTCATTTAAAATCTCAGTTTAAGGTGTTTTACTACAACATTATTTGCAACACCACAACTAGCAGCTTATATTCATTCAACAATTTACACAAATGATTATTGAAAAATTTGATGAGTGTGCATTCACTCAAGAGAAGACAGCAAAGCTGAAACCATCTTGTAGCTACAAATTAAAATGTTTATAAATGTCCCTTTCTTTTACTTGATAATCCATTGTTTCTTATTTGAGGGTTGTTTTTAGATGTGTTTATTTACACTATGCACAATATTCAGTGTGCATGTAAACAGTATCACTCCGTCAAATGAAAATAACCATGGAGTGTGTTTCATAAACTGATTAAACGCCGATCTCACTAGATTTACTGACTGGCGAGCCATCTCATTAAAAAAAAAAACCCATTATTTGAGGAAAAAAATCACTTCAGCGTCACCAAAATCCCTGCAGACCTCACTTGTCTCCTGCTGATCGTACGGCAACTCAAAGTTTGACATAAAGACATAAAGACCGGGGATGGTTCAACATGAGTTGGGCTTTTCATTCTGAACAAGAGCCCAAAAGCCGTTTACAAAAACATTAGGAAGTCTGGTTCCAAAAAGTCCCACTTGGCGTGTAACTAACCATGTCAGAGTTGGGGGTGTGGGAGGGCACAAAGTTAGTTCAAGCGCTGGAAGAGGGCTCCTCCTCCTCCCACACTTTGGCAAACCTCTCATAACACAAGTTTAATACTAACAACACCGAGGCGGCGAGGACAGAGAAGTTTTCCTTCCGTCGACGTTGCGTTCATAATCGGCCAAAAAAAGAAAAGAAAAGTGAAGAGATCGGATTGAGAAATCAGAAAGAAGCGTGAAGGCGCACAGTTCATGCGCATGCGCAGTGACAGTGTGGTCCGGGCTTTGAGCTTCCTGCTCCGGCAGCCTGTGACAGTGCGGCCGCGGTACAGACTTAGCAGCTCTCATGCAGCGCAGTGGCCTTACTCTGGAATGCCAATCGACACGTTTTTCTGAGTTTTATTAAAAAAACAAATAAAAGAGCAGATAAACGTCCGTGCACCGTGTCAGACCCCTCGCAGCTCTCCTCGGGACGGCGCAGAGGTCCGAGATATGAAGAACAATCTGAACATACGGTACGTTCCTTTCTTTTCTCCAAATTGAAGTGGTTAGAGGCTAACATCGGGTGGCATTTAGCATAGTTAGCTCGTTAATCCATCACCACCACCCTCACCCTCACCCCCTCCCCCCTCCCGGATTATGACAGCTGACCACCAGCTACGGTTAGCATTAGCAAAGTTAGCTGGCAGGCACTTAAACTTATTTGGGCAGATGTCTGCCTTAGACGCTCACGTCGTTGATTTGGTAACAGGTGACTTCGATCGGACGGCGTTTCGGCGCTGGCAGCGTTATTTCCGGCTGCAGTCACACGACACACAGGTGCGGTTGTTTGAGTGATGTACACAAGCTAACTGATGCTCGTAGCTAGCCTGCTGGCTAGCGATGGTATGTCGTCGTTGCTTGGTGCACCAGTGTGCCTAAACAAACAACAACAGACGGGCAGGTAACTGGCTAGTCAGCGCCTCTGTGCTAATTGCAACCAAATGCGTGTGACGCTGAGGTGTTTTTCTTCTGTTTATCTCCAGTATTTTAACAGTTTCACTTTTGAGGGACACGTTTTGATAACTAGGGCCGATACGTCTTACGAAGAAATAGTATGATATGTGCGCTAAGATTACTGCTGACACATAGGGTGTGTGACAGGCAAGCACTCCAAGCTGGCATATTGCACACTCGTCCCTGATACGTATAGCTTGATTCTCAGCTTTCTCTGTGTTCTTTGCATCTGCAGGGTATGAGAAGATATCGATCATTTTGGTATTTAAAGCTTCGGGCTCATTGAGTCTCCGTGTTGGCTCAGGATGGCGCAGGGAGGCTCGCAGCTCGACTACCACATCCTGCAGGACCTCAAGCAGCGTTTCCCAGAGATCCCAGAAGGGGTAGTGTCACAGTGCCTTCTGAAGGTACACGCACGTACACTCTGCCTTGCTGTATGTTCTTGATAAATCTGCCTGGAAATGTTAATGTGGAGCCCAGACATGGTGTAGCAACATCACTTTGACCATGAAGGTATTGTCTAGGATTAATCTTCCTGAACAAGCATGCAAAATTACGAAGCTCTTATAGATAAATTCATGTTATTTGTAAAACGTTTTTGAGCATTTTGCAAGCGCTACCTATTGCGCTGTGCAAATAATAGAACTGTTTTTTGTGCAAAGATCTGTTTGTTGATCATACTGCACATTTTGTTAATACAGTTTAGCATGCATTTATAATTGCCCAATTTATTGCTCTTGTGCAATTTGTTAATTATACATAATGAAATGGCCTATGACCCAAGTAACGATCCATTATTTGCGCAGCACAATCGGTAGATCGCGCCCATCACCCAAAATAAACCAGACACATACAGTCACAGGTCACTATAGTAGGTATGCCAGTTTCACTCCCTCTCAAGACAAATGGCTAATTGACTGATCCCATGGCAGGAATTCAGTTTATTCAGACATTTAGACGATGAGCTGCTGATATTCAAAGTGAATTTTGATTGTGGCACAGAATGATGACTAAAGTGACTATGAGTATGATCTGGTTGATGGTTCTAAATGAGCTAGTTAGAGATTTCCAGAAACTCCTGATGTACTCGGATTTTTATCCACCTGTGAGCAGCAGTTCCCTGGGGGGAAATTGCATTGTTGATGCCAAACGTTGAAGGAGAATGGTCAGACTGGTTTGCAACAGTAACTTGTATAACCACTCATAACAACCAAGGTATGTAGAAGACTATCTCTGACTGCACATGTCGAACCTTAAAGCTGATGGACTACAGTAGCAGAAGGCCACACCAGGTGCCACTCCTGTCATCTAACAAAAGGAAACTGAGGCTATACTTACCACATACTCTATAAAATTTGAAGAACATTGTCCATGTTGTCCAGGCTGGTAATTCTGGATTTGGGTGAAATTCAGCTGGTAGGGTAACAATTGGCTGTAAATGACATAGAAACATGAATCTATCCATCAGCAGCATTTCCGCCTCTGGTGCTGTTGCAGCGTGCCGCAGTCACTCTTAGTTTGTTTTACTTCTACCATTATTTTATCTTTTGAGTGTTGGAAGGGTGAAAAGTATATTCTTTTTTCATTTATGTTCTTTCTTATTTCATTTTTAGATATTGTGTGGCACTCAGGCAAAGCAATTTCCTCTGTGATGAATATAGTTTATCTTATCTTATTCTGCCTTGTCAACAGTTTAGTTTTATTTATATATTGCCATCTACAACACAGTCATCCCAATGCACTTTTATAGAGAACAACTCAACAATTTCACTTGAGCAAGCACAGGCCTTTGTAGAGTCAGGCTCGTGGGTGGCGATTTTCTGCTTTTCCGATGGGAGTTTGAAGACAGAGAGAGAAAAGAAGAGGACAGAGAGCAAACAGCAACAAAACAGATTGTCATAAATCCACTGCAGACAATATGGGAGCAGGAGTCTCAGACCACAAACTTTCAGTTCCACTTTTGGAGATCCTGCAGGAAGGGAGAGAGAGAAGACTACAGGACAGAGGGGTACACTAGTGTAAGAAATATTTTCTTACACTTGGAGCCCGTTCATATCAACTGAGTATGGTTTTAACAGCAAAGCTGAATGCCATTGCTGACAATGCTCATCTAAGTTTACTGAATTCACTTGGGCTTCACAGTTTTCAAATCTCAATTCAACAAAACACCTCTGGGATTTAGTAGAGCAGGTCATTCGCATCCTAGATATGCAGCAGACAAATTTTCAATTATTTCAATGTAAACCAAGGTCTCTGAGGAGTCTTTCCAGCACCTTGTGTAATGTATGCCACCAGGAATTAAGGCAGTTCTGAAGGAAAAAGGATTTCAAGCCCACCTTTAGTGAGATGTATGTTTCCAGTAAGCGTTTAAACATTAGTGCTGTGCCATCTCGATATTCTTGATGTCTTTGCCATAAAAAATTATTTTTTTTTTTACCAGTATCCAGTGTGTTAATATTAAGGATGTAATGATTCACTCAAGCTACAATTCGATTCTATAGCCAATTTTAAGTTCACAGTTTCAATTGTTTACGATTTTTCCCCCCGCAAAATTGTAGTTATTTATTGGCCAAATATATTGTTTTTTTTTTTTTTACATCTGCCTTTTTGTCCTTGTTTCAAACTAACTTTCTATTGAATACTAGCAAAACTTAACACTGAACAAAGTAATGAATATACATGACATGGTAATGACTACAGTGCACGACGATGCCTACATGACGCTGTGCTTTAACAAGTTATAAACATGGTGACAATGTGTTATGTTGACAATGGCCTGTGTTATTAGAGTATGTGTGGTCCCTTTAAGAGACACGCAGCTATCTTGAGTGGTGTGTAGAAGTGAGCGAGCTGTTAGCTTAGTGGCAGAGTTAGCCGAACGAGTTTCAGTGTTTACAGCTGTGCAGGCAACTACAGGAATAAATGATACAGTCTGCAAACACCAAGCTGAATCCCCATTTCTTTGCTTTCTGGACTAATGTGAAAGAAGGGAGTTAACCCCAAAAGTGAGGATGGTTTGAGCCCTCAAGCAGACCTTAAAGTCTCCCAGCCACCACGGGCCGAAGGCTGAAACATTAAAGCTAACACCTGGATTAAGCAGTCAGACACTCAAACATCACCTTCAGTGCCATAACTCCACACATGTTGATGTTTTCACGGCTTTTAATCCAAATATGAATCAAAGCGCGTGTTATGCCCTGTAACACGTAGTAGCCTGCTCAGATTAGCCAAGCAGCTAGCTGAAGACAAGACGTGATCATACAGATCTACTCTGTCGATCTTACAAATGTTTCTGAGGTACCGAGCCTTCAAAACAGAGTCCACCTTGTCTCAGTACTGTCCTTTGAGAGATATATATATATATATATATATATATATATATATATATATATATATATATATATATATATATATATATATATGTATATATATATTTTTTTTTTTTTTTTTTTTTTGGTAAAGTGCATTTTTTCAATACAGTTGAGGGTCTCTTGCTGCACTGCGTGTATAGCAATTCTCAATTTAAAGAAAGATGGTGACCACAGCCCACAATGCTTTGTGAAATGACGTCGCCTTTCACACCTACAAATACGTTGGGCACAAGCCTGTCAGATTACGTACTTTCCGTATGGTGCATTCAAGAGTTTGTTTGCAGGTCATCCATTTTCTTCTTTTTGTGTTTCGATTGACATTTAAACCAATTTGAACTGATTTTAAACAGACTCTTCAAACATCATTACATCCCTGGTTAATGTTTTACAACTCATTTGGCTGACGACCAGAGCCGATATTTCCCCCGATGTTGAACAACTGGCAAATGCAAGCAATAAACAATGATTACAACTGTGTTACAAGCACTGATTTTGCAAATTAAAACTTCTACTTAAACTGATATTGTGTTAAACATCAGTTATTTATGACAATTATTTTGTCACAAAACGAGTAAGATATGGACATCGTCTCCTACATAGCACAATTTTGGGTGATGCTCTTCATAAGATAACCAGAGAAACACCCCCAGCCATGGATATTTTAGCAGTTTTCTAAAGTGACACACAAAGTAAACAAGACCTGTGGTCACAGGTAACACGAAAAGTGCATTATGTAACCGTAGAGCAATTGAACATAAATTAAAATACAAGTGTACACTTTGTCAATAAATATGCCTCAATCAGGAGACCGCACCATCGCTTATTCCATTGGCCTTTTTATTGATGGCCGTCAGTGACAGACTGTATGCTATGTTCTTCTGTTCTGTGTCAGAATAACTTTTTTTAAATATAGTCTGCATTTAGCATGATTGCAATGGCATAAATGTCCTTGCTTTGGACGCCATTTACGTGAGCACAGATGGCTTCCGGCAGAGTACATGTGGCAGTTTGAACAACGCTGTGTGATTCTCTTGTCCTGCTAAGCAGCAGGGTCAGTCCATTGCCTTTTGGATGGCATCTGTAGCAGAGGCCTGTACACAACTTATCTCTCTGGTCAGTTGCTTGAAGGGGGCAAGTAGGGTGATCATATTTTTAAGAATCCCCCACTGATTTTCAGTCTCTGTCATTGGAAGACCAAAATCAGCAGCAAATGGTCCCAAAGCTCTTTTCTGCTGCACAAGACTTTGCATCATGTAAAACGTTAAACTCCACTTTGAGGACACATCTTGTTGCAACTCTTTAATGGACATCCTGAGCTCATTCTGTACATCTTAAAGTCAACTGCTTGAAACTTGCTTGAATTGTTGATTTTCTTTCCCCAGCCATAACATCTGTGATGCAGCGCTGTTACAGCACACCTTCATTTACTGCAAGCCAGGTGCCGTGCACAGCAGACTCCTCCTATAGTCTCCATCACTTCTTTGCTCATGTTGCGAGCGTTGTCTTTCACAACAATGTGCACTTTGTCCTAAGGGATTTTCCATTATCTGAGCATGTCCTCAAGCAGTTGCATTTGTTGCTGCAGTGTGAGATCTTCGTCACTCTTGCAAATAAAGGAGGCTCTTTTAAAGTTTATAGTCTTTGCCTACACATTGCACCACAAGACTCGGCATGCTAACTGTGCTCACACCCGACGTCCAGATATCTGTGGTAAAACTCACTAAAGTGGCATCGGTTAATGAGTATCTCTACCTTGTTGGCAATGACCGCCTGTAACTCTGGTAAGGGGCACATCAGAATAATACCTCCTACTCAGCACCATGCAGCGAGGCTCAACATGGCCTATAAATCTGCCGAATCCAATGTCTTCAACAAATGAAAATGGCTGGTGTGAGGAGCAATACACGCCATCAGTTTTTAAGTGATGACTTTTGCACTTGGGCTGTTGTGACTATATTTCCTGGCTTTATTCAGTAACTTGAGGCACTACTGGCAAGTTGTTTATTTGCTGCCAGTAACTTCTTTCACCTTTGATGTTAAAGTCATTGCTTCCACAAACTTATTGTAAAGTTTGGGATGACTGTGTTTTAGGTGGATAGTTAGATTCATAATGTTGAGAGTAGAGCTGCAACGATTAGTCAGTGTAATCGAATACATTGACGGCAAAAATTTCAACACGTCAAGTGATTGTTGTAAATTGCTGTATGTTAAAATCACACATCAGCCACTTCATGCTTATCTGCCACTGCAGTGTACCACAGCAAGTGCTGGGGTCAGTATTGCTCGCTGTTTACATCCTGCAAGGATAGCAGAGAAGAAGAACACATGAGTTATGGCGAAGCAAACAGATGAAGAGGTTCAAAAACTACAACCCAGTTTCCAAAGTTTGGTAACATTTCACTGGAATAAGCTAGTGCCACATGTGAAATGCAAATTCTGAATCTCAGTGCTCATTCCATGGTAGCAGTACGGCCATGCACGAATTTGTATCATTTGAGTTTGCTTTATTTTTTCAATTGTGGTCACAATGGTGTTTTACACTGAATAATAACTGTGTTCCAGATACTTGCTTTATATGTCATTATTTGCTATATTTGTTTAAAAACATATGGTGTCAGAGGGAAATGGGCCGACTTTCACAGGAGTGAGGATTTAAACAAGGTTAAGCAGAAGCACGGAGCCACTAAGTGGCCATAGAGAACAAATAACGCATGGCCACGAAATAATAACTCACTCCCACATATCAATATCTCCTGGCAGCAAATAAAATGGCCTTGTTCCCTTGCATTATTAACATGAGGTAACGGCTTATCTCCTCTTACTTTATTGTTTTCCACCAATGTTGCCTTCTGGAGTTATGCTTTCCAGCCAGACCCTTGCACCCTTTGCAATGCTTTGCATTCATCACAAATATGGACGTAGACGAGACTTTCCCCAGCAACCAAGATTGAATTTGTATAACCTTGATTCTGTTGATGAAAATGAAAAATATAGCATATTTACTCCTTCATAGCTAGCTATGTATAATATAGTGAAAATGTTTTTCTTTCTTAAGTTTCACAAATCCATAAAGGTTTCACAAGTTTAAAACTGTGTTTTTATGAATGTTTAGCTCCTACTGGATAATCTACTCCAGATTTAAGAAGTCTAGATATTGTGTTTTTAGATTTGGACCGGGTCTAACTCAAAAATAGTGTCAGTTATGCTTTTTTCCCCCAGTTTTAAGAAATATAATTAAAGTTATCTAAAGTCAATATTGATTGTTGGGAAAAGGGAACAAGTTACTATCTCATTGCTACACTTTTTCTTCTCTCTATGGCCAATCATGGGCTCTTTAGAGAGGTCCAGAATAGTTGCTTAAAGATTAAAAAGATAATAGGGACTTATCAAAAAAAAAAAAAAATTAACAACAAAAACAATAGTTAGTTGCAGCCCTAGTTGAAAGACCTGCTCTTGGTTCCTCCGTACATTACATGTGGAAAAATCATTGAAAATTACAGTTTTGCTGCCTGTTTACACACACACACACACACACGCACACACGCACGCACGCACGCACGCACACATTTTAGCCAACTTCTTTCTTGCTGCAGGTGAAATGCATGTAACGTCATGACATCGCGTTTCACAACTGGTGTGTGGCATTAAGGCTGGGCTTGTTGTTTTTTTTTTTTTTTTCAAGGAAGCTGTGGCCTTCTTTTTTATGAGTTTAAGTTGTCGGTTTATACCTGTGAGATGGCCAATGTCCAGTGGTTAATTTTTAGGCCAATATATATAACGACAATGTGCCAATAATATTGTGCTACTTTGTATCTCTCAATAACATTTGTTTATCTTCTTGGGCCCACTTTAAACAAGACTTGTTTTTCCTTCATCACATGACACCTGTGGCTCCCTCCATTAGTGTTTCAAAAGCAAAGCAGGTTGTTGACATTTTCAATAATCTTTCATCAGTTTTTATGATTGCGACTTCAGCTGACCTCGAGGTTTTTGTGAAATTTCGACTCAAAAACATGTTGACATGCATATTGCATAGAACAAAAAAAAAAATACAGTTTGGATGGATTATCTCAGTAATTTGAGAACAAATAGCAAAATCACTACTTGTGAGGCGCTTAAGAAGAAATTGTTTATTCTTAGAAACTTGCCTGTTATATAATAGATGGGATAATTGCCCCCCCTAAATATCGCCACCTACAGGTCAGAAGGAAATGTACCTTGTTTGGTCTTCAGTCATTCTACTAAAAACAAGAAAATCTGGCACAAGTTAGGTTTTGGACTGAAGTTAACCTTACATCACTTTGCACAATCTTCAAACAACATGATGTCTGGATAAATTTATTTTTTTAGATGGAAATGTCATGACAATGAAAAGTAAAAGCCTGGATATGTGTGCCCCACATTTAGCATCAGGCTGTTTTCGAGTTTGGTCAGTACAATTCAAGACATCCATCCAGGCTTCACCTCACTCAGGATGCAGTAGCAACTGTTTGCTAGAGAAAAGGGGCTGTATTTTGTTTTTTCACTAACAAAAGTGGTTTCCACTAACTGTACAACTAATTTCTTGAAAGTGTCTCAGAAAAATACCAGTTTATAAATATCCACATTGGACTGCATGAGGTATATAACATTATTTATATCCACCATGACTGCCCCCCTCCCCCCACTTTCCTTGAGTGAAGTGGGGCAGGCAACGAGTACTTTATCTGCCATGTGACATTAAGCAAATCCTGCAAGATATCTCAAAATAGCTGGCTATTGTGTGCCTTACAGCTGTCAAAATTCTTCATTCACAGCAAATGTCACTCTAGACTGTTGTAAGTCAACAGGTGGCTGGAGCTGTTTGAACTCAGTGCATGTGAGGTGCACACTTTAAGTATAAGCAAGTGTAAATTAGCAAGACAGTCCAAAGGTTTTGAATTTGTGCATAACAGAGCAGGTTTGAGTTGCAGGAAATGCAATGCATCATTTGTGGTGTTGGGTTTTTTTTATAGCTTGAGGTTTCACTGTGCCCGTAAAAAAAGTGTACAAAAGTGAAGAAAGGGGCAGCCCTTCCTCTGTTGCATGCATCACTTGAGATCCATTGCAAGGTTACAGTGCTCCTGATGAATGTCACATACTGTATTTTGTCCATTTGGAGATTTTTGATGCCAAAGATATTCACATGAACAAAAGATCATTCTGTCATTCAGTGTGATTTTAAACTACAACATACGATGCCTGAAATTTGTTAGGGCTTTTAAAAATGGTGACAGTCAGCTTGATGACTTTGTACCAGACTTTCGATGACATCGATCAGACACGACACATGAACTGTACGGAGCAATCACACCATCAACCAGACCAGACAAGCACAGATTAATGTGTACTTTCTTCATTTTTGTAGGATATAGATAAAACTATTGTGCCGTCTCATGTACAATTTGGGAAATAATACTGTACTACAGCTGTCTGTATTTATGCCATACTATGCTTAGACTACTTATAATATGATAATGATTACTGTGTCCCAGATAGTATGACGATGAATTAAACTCTGATAAAAGCACTGGAAAGAATACAAGTTAATAGTTTTGTTTTTCTCTCTCTTAGAACAACAATAACCTGGATCTGTGCTGCCACCTGCTGGCTCAGGAGAGTAATCGATACCTGTATGGAGAGTTTCATCACAGTCCAGATGAGGGACGGCTGAATCGGAACCACATGCTCCAGATTAGTCTGGGCTACCCAGGCTCAGAAGCAAGCAAGTCAAATGGAGGAGTTGCAGGAGTAGGTCGCTCGCTTGTGCACAGCACCAGTGATAGTCACATTGAACCCCAGCGGCCCAGCTACCCTGAGCCATTGTCTGCTCCTGCCACCATGGCCCCCTCCACTGGATATAATCCTTTCTTTATGAACGATCAGAGCCGCTCTGCTAGCACTCCCACCCCTCCACCCACCATGCAGGGCATGTCTCCCACGTACTCCCCCGTTCCCCGCTACACTATGAATCCTATAACTGTCACCCTTTCACAAAGTATACCGAATGTTCCACAGGCTCTGCAGATCCCTCCCGGTCACTACCCTAACAACACGAACACGACCTTGTACATTCGACCCTCGCCCTCCCAAAGTCCGCAGCCAGCCCCGTGGCCCTCCTCGGGGGCGCCTGTCTATCAGCATCAGCAGTCCCCCTACAGCACTCCCACATATGGCTCGCCGTATAGCTCCCCCCAGCATCAGGTCCAGCAGCAACCCCAGCCCCAACCTCAACCGCAGCCACCGTCCCAGCACCAGCAATATGTCTTCCTCCCTATTAGCTCCCCAACTCTTCCGAGCATGCCGTACCATCACCAGCAACAACCTCAGCAACAACCTGCTGTGTACCGGCCCTATCACACAAAAAGTTCCCTTAAGAACCAGATAGAGATCACCCTGGAGGGTCAACGGCCACGCAGTAACTCACCTGTGCACACCCCGCACCCCCAAGGAGCGCTTTACATGGCCACCAGCCCTTCGCCCAGCTCCCCCTCGAGGGGGGTCACAATGACTGGACCTCCCGGCCCGGCTGCATTCCACCCCGGGATGTACTTGCAGCACCAGGGCCCTGCGAGGCCTCGGCCCGCCTCCTCCCCTCAGCCGGGGCAGTCGGCCTATACCTTCAAGCTCAAAATGTCCCCAGGAGGCCAGGCTCAGAGGCCACCAAGCTCGCCTCCGGTGGCTGAAGCCGAGTCTCTTCTCAACATCGTGGACCAGGGGGAACACAATGCTGCGCCTCCACCCATCCTGCCCATCTCTGCTCTGCCAGGGAGTTTTGCCAATCAGTTCCAGCAGATGCCCCGACGTTCAAGCTCCGGCTCTGATGACTATGCCTACACTCAAGGTACGTTGCTGTCATGTTACCTATCATATCTCTTTAATTTGCATAAATGCTCAAGGCAGAGTTCATGCTCAATCCTGGCTTTGAAATATGGTTTCAAACAAAGAGACTACAGCCAGGCTTTGCCCAGATAACACCCCCAGGACCAGACCAGAGCAGGGTGTTTCTTTTGTGAATAAATCAATTACATTTTTGTAAGGGGGTTTGGGTTCCAGCCTAATCCCCTCTGTTTTGTTCTGTGTTTAGTCAGTGCACCAATCAAATATTAAATATTATACTTACAAGTCAGTAATTCTCATAATTTAATATGAATATGCTGTATTATTTTGAATATGGTAATCGTTGGTTACAGTCCAGCAGCTGACCCAGGGAGATGTGCTGTCTTTGTGTGATCGGGGTTTCATGAGTAATTATTTTAACTCGCAGTAAACCCAAATGTCAACTGTGCACATCATTTCTTTGGAAGTCATTCTCCCTTTTGTTAGTTTACTGTAATTTATTCCTTAATCTGTAGATACAGTACCATTATGTTGGCATTTTGTTGATATTATTTGAAACTGATGCTTTATTTCACAACGTTGAATAAATGTTTTTGCTGTTTGTCATCATGATAGTGGTTATCTCTCACCCTTTGTGTGATATCAAAGTCGATATGTTAAAAGCCACTTCTTTGCTGTTCCTCTGTTTTTCATTTGACATGTCAAATATTTGTCCGTTTCTTTTAAGCTCTTCTGCTCCATCAGCGTGCAAGGATGGAGCGCCTAAAGAAGGAGCTTCTGCTGGAAAAGCAGAAGCTAGAACAACTGAAGGCTGACGTCAACAACATGGAGTATGATGCTCTTCAGAGACGCTTTCGAAGAGTCAACGCCACCAGTCTTATCCCAAGAGTAAGAACTGAACTTTTCTTTACTATTTACATACAAAATCTTATCTGTTTTCTCGGTAAGTTAACTGGGTTGTGTGTTTATGTTGATTGCAGCCAGAAGAGATGACACGACTGCGAAGTATGAACAGGCAGCTTCAGATTGATATTGACTGTACCCTGAAGGAAACTGATGTACTGCAGTCAAGAGGTACACACACACACACACACACACACACACACACACACACACACACACACACACACACACACACACACACATTTCTACACAAACCTTTGATGTGTGTCTCTTATTTATTTGAAAGCATTAATCTTGAGAGGAAAAAAAAACCATGCCTGTAAGCAGATAGAGTGGGTCCAAGTCAGTGAGTTAGGATTCATCAGTGTCATTGTGAAATTTCTAAACTGTTACTCTGGTCACTAGTCGAGCTGAGCCTGATCCGTGCTACAACTGTCACCGTCGTCCAAGCACTGTGTGACTGATACACGGTCCTTGTTGATTGTCTTGGAAATCAGTGGTTAAATTGGTTATGTAATGTGTGGAATTGAGTTGCAATCGTCTGTTCACCAGACCTGCTGATTTTGGAAGGCTGAAAAGCCTGTCTGGAAGCAGACTGAGACCAGTTTTCTTGCCATAAGCCCAGTGCTAGAAAACTTTTGGGCATTGTTACTCCTCGGGGGGGGAATCCTTTCCAAAATATTGGTTATCTTGTAAACTGTAGCAATGCACGTTGCTTGGCTTTCTCTAGCATAATAAAAACCTTTCACGCCTGTAAACAAATGTAATTTATTGAAATTTATAATTATTGTTAATATTACTGTTAGAATTTTGCCATTGTGTTTGTACTTTAATACCTCCTTTTTAATGTCTGACTCTTGCAACAAAAAGCTTTTGCAATTAAGATTCAATTTTATAATTCTGCTTTTAGAGCGCCATGGGTTGTTTTGTCTTTTTTGTTTTTTGTTTTTTAAGAATTTTATGCCGATTGTTTGGGAGAAATTCATTTTAATAATGGTGTGCAAACTATTTTGGTCCTGATTTTTAAATTCAAGAATTCCTTTAACTTAGCGTTAGTGGTGCAATGGATCAGTAAACTCACGGATCGGATCATTTTTCGGATCGGCAAAAAAAAAAAAAAAAAATCTGTTTTGTCTGTTTCTTAGAAACTTAAATTATGAAATTTAAATATATAAGAGTAGTGCAGAAGGCATAATAGCTTCTTTTTAACATAATTATTATTGAAAAACAACTTAAAGTGCAATTTATATGAATATCTCCTTCATTTAAAATATAATAATGAACCAAAAATCAATTTAAAGTACAACAGCAACATAAAAAGGCTGGTTCAAAAGACCATTAGTAAAATAAACTCAAAGGTAAACATAAGAAAACATCTTCCTTGAAACAAGGAGAATGAAAGAAACTGACCGGTCGGACTGCACAGGGAGAGGCTGCTTAAATGTTGCAGTGTCGCTTCAAATGTGCGGACATGCTCGATGTGTTTCCACTTTCATATGGCTTTTTTATGCCACAGCGCCGACACACACCGTCGCGGTTTTGCCCACTGACCTCTTTCCTTCGTTGTCATATTTGACAGGGAAACCAAAATGCAGGGGATTTAAGTGTCGCGGGGCGTTCAAGCTCCTCCTTTCCTCCGCTCGCTATGTCTGCTCTCCTCCTTTCTCCGCTTGCCACAAGCTGTGTGCGGACTGAGCACAACTTTCTCTTTTCTTTTTTTTTTTTAATTTTTTTAGAAATCGATCCGTGGGTCACGTTGGGCCGAACCGATGATGTTGATCCGAACGGCTCACGGATCAATGATGATCCGTTGCACCACTACTTAGCGTTCACGTTTTTTTTTTTTTTTCCCTAAGATATTTCTTCTTCTTTAAATGACCTTTGAAGTCTTTTTAAAAATGGTGATTGTTTCTTGCTTTGACAAGAGTTAATGCAAATATTTTTTGTTTTTTCCACAAGCTCCTCTTTCGTTTTCACACACAAATCCAGTTTATTGTACCTGACAAGTTTATATTTAACTTGCATATTTTTACAGCTGGATGGGGCTTTCTTCAAACATCTGACAATTTGTCCTGTTCTTTTTTTTATTTAACTTTTATTACCTCATTTCAATGAGGCACTAAAATTTTATGTTTATAAAAGGTAATATATTAGATTTTGACACGTGGAGTTTGGAACAAATTTGATCAGAATATTACAGGCAAGAATTTTTTTGAATGATGTTGCACTGTGTACTGCCCATGTTCCACATGAAGGCTACAACAAATACTATGTCAATAGGTTCATATGTAGAGATGAACTACAACCCAGCATATTCATTTTGAGTAATGGATCCATGAATTAAAACATTTAAAGACCAAACCACTGAAGGGTTGCATTGAATTCTTTTGAGGCAGAATTTTACAGCTCTGGAAATATATCAGCCATTATTCTGAGTAAGATGACACTGTTTCTGTTTCAAATCGTTCTTAAAGTAGTATGGGTCTGTGCTCTGCTTGCTCAGTGGGTGACGGGAGTTTCTCAGTCTTGTAATGCTGTATGAGTTCAGTGGCTGAGAGGGGAGTGGCTGGAAGCAAGACGTATTATATCCTGGCTGGAATGGGTGCTCCTAAACAAACAAATTAAACGTCTGTATCTGATTTCTGCTTTCCTCCACAGAAAAGTTTGACCCCAAAGCAATGAACAACTTTTATGACAATATTCAGCCTGGTCCAGTAGTGCCACCAAAATCTGGGAAGAAAGGTGAGAACTGCTGCTTTTTCCAGGGGGTGAAATGGGGCTTTTTGTTCACAAAATGAATGTGTGTGTGTTTTACCGGGTAGAGTCACGCGTTAATATTGCCAAGATACAGATTTGGGTTTCAGTGAAAGACCATTCAGTGCATCTTTTTTCATATTTGTCTTATTTGGCTTCCAGCAAGGAGAAGATTTGGGACGTTAAAAAAAAAAAAAAAAAAAAAAGCAGGACTAAGCTTAATTGACTTTGGGCTTTGTTGGCCTCCACAAATCTGTTGGCATGGAAACTAGTCGAGAAACCTTGCCCATGTCCGTCAACATTTATACTTGAATAGTCGATTCTTTCTTCATGTCTGCTGAAATCACAGCCGTGGTTAATTGTAGCCCTAAGTTAATGACGCGTAATTTGTTGGCATCATATAATGGATATGAAGATGGATGACTTATCTTTGCGCTTTGTGGAAGTGAAACAGAAATAACCCAGACATTGGCACTGCTGTTTTTTATTTGTGGCATTGTTTGTAGCTACATTATGCAGCATAGTCACAGAGCACTTTAGCATACGCAGTTGTCCAATTCAGTCACAAAGTGAGTTTAAATGGCTCACTAGCACTGAAGATATTTGTGGAAAAACTTGCAAACACTTTTCTGTGATTCATGTCCTTAATCACATGAGTGTGCAATCCCTTTTTAAAATGACACACATGCACTTTGTTGTTGTCAGATGGAGAGCAGAGCTCGAAGCCGGTGCCCAGGCCTCAGAGGGACGAGGACTTTGAAGGGGCTCAATGGAACTGTGAAAGCTGCACCTTCCTCAACCACCCTGCACTCAACCGCTGTGAACAGTGCGAGATGCCACGCTACACCTGAGCTTAGCACTGTATGACACACCCCACGCCTCCCAACCTTTTCACATTTCTTGGATGCTATCGCCCCTCCGCTCCAGAATCTGCCTAGAGGTCTTTCCCTGTCAGTCACTATATAAGCCCCTCCTACCTGCTGAGGAAGAGCCAGTATCCTCCTGTGCCCACTATTCCCGCGCCCATCCAGAAGTCCTTTGCACTTTGACCTTTTGCTCCTTAGAAGGATGATGAATCATTTTCGGGACAGTTTGAGACTTCTCTCATGGCAAACATATGAAGGAGGGAGTGATGCAGCGCAGCTTCGGCTGTGGCAGGACCAGGTTTGGAGAGGTCAAATTGATTTGAGAAAGAGGAGCAGCTATGGTTTACCTAGCGAACATTCCACGCAGAATGAATGACTGCAGTGTTTACACAACTGTGCCCATTCCTGAACTCAAAATGGAGGCACCTCCACTTAAATCCAGGACATCTGACACTTTCTCAGACAGTGACTCGATAAAAGCAATGGTATAAAAGTTCTGACTAATGCGAAATGTAGACTGTACACTGTATCTGGCTCTGTTGTGGAGCTTGTTTCACTGAAAGAACACTAAAGACACTTGCATATAAGTATATTCCTGGTACTTTTATGCATATTAAGCAACTCTGTATTATGTGTTCAAGAGATGTTGATTTCCTGTGCAAATGCCTCAACTTGCTGTACTTAATAAAGGAGCTGATTCTATGTGACTTTATCGGACACAGTTGCACCACTTGTTATGTATGAACCGATATTCCTTTAACCCAAAACGACGTGTTTTTTCTTCAGTACATGTTTATTATGTTGTGATCAAACCAGCAGGAGTCAGAAAACAGCAGCAAACAGTTATAGCATGCACACACTCACTTCAGCTGAGGTTGCAAGGAGGATAGACTTATCACAGTGAGAGACTGGAGAGGAGAGTCATTACCAGAATGGAGGTTTTCCAGCACATGGTCTTCCTCACACTTATACACAGCAGTGGCGTTCATTTCAATGTTATTGACCTTAGCGATAATGAAAAACGGAAGTGTTCTGCTGTTTTCAGATGTAGTCCCTCTCTCTGGTGGGAGAACAGATGAGTTCTTTATGGTGGCTGCTCCACTGGCAGTCTTTCTTGGAGGGTGGGAAGATAAGGAGGCATCACATGGGGGGGTCTGTGAGCACATGCCGGTTGGTATGATCATGCAGAAAGGTGTGCATGCTCTGCAAACATGGTCATTTGCCATCTTCCCTGATATGCTTTGAATGAACATTAATGTGTACTACACATACTTACATATGATACAACCATTTTCCAAGGAAGCCATGTGACTGGGCTGAAGGATTGTGGGAATGCTTATCTAGTACATGTTTTCCTCAATAGTGTGATATAATTTGTAAGCTAGCTGGAATGTTATAGTCTAAGGTAACCTTGGCTTATTGTTAGTAGTCCTGGTGTTTTTATTTGTTTTTTTTTTTCTTAAAGTTTAAATACCAGGAAAAAAAAAAGCATTGCCACTCCACTTCATCTCTATCACATGCTTTACCCATTCTTCTATACGAGAGAAAAAAACGTTTGGCCATGTTTCAGGTGCGGTATATATGAGGAAAAGTAGCTTGTATTCCCGAAGTGTGTCTTCCTCACTTTGTAATCCTTGGGATGTCTCTTCAATGACACATTTTCCTCTCCTATTTTACAGCAGCCTTTTCCCTTAACACTGACTGGTTTGTTGGTCCACCGATTTGTCTGTGCATGGGGTCAGTTGATCCATCTGTTCTGTCCAGATTTGCCTCCCAAGTGTAAGACCTACTGGAGTTTGCCTTAAAGGGGACGCAGAATGATCCGACTAGTGACATTCTCTCCCAAACAAACCTTTCTGGTTTCAGATGGATGTGCTGCCAAATCGCTTAAGACAGCTTAGAGCCCCAGTCCAGAGAGTGAAGATAGTCTTTGAGACAAAAAGTTCACAGTATTGAACAAAAATTTTCCTTTCCAGTCCTGAAACTATCAATAAGCACATTTTTCTATTGCTAGCTGTGGTTGTGCACTGTGGAATACACAGAGAATACCTATCACTATGTGGACAGAATGAAACAGAAAGTCCAGGTTTCATCCTCTTGTCTGACATTTTTTTTAGTAGTAGTCTTCATAATTCTTGGGGTTCAGGCAGTATAGGATGGCACCTCCGAATGAGAAGATAGTGGATCCCCAGGCCAGGCCATAGCCCCAATTAAACTCATGATACACTCTCAGACTGACTGTTTCGATGAACTTGATGGGGAACAGCACCAAGCTGCACACCTGAAGTACCACTGCAAAGGAAAGAGAGAAAAATATATCAAAAGACAAGCTTTGTAAAAATGGATTGCGTATAAGCTACAAACATCAACTTCTTCTGTCTCCCTTGAGAAGATGCAGTCATTGTTTTACTTTGTGTACTGAAAATTTTCTTTCTTAGGAAAAGACACTACCTCTGTACATACCTGCAGAGAACAGCATGATGGCCACAGGCTTGTAACAGCGACTCCTGGAGCCAAAGCACAGGGAGACGAGTGCAACGAGGAAGGCATGCAGGGTGAGGCCTGCACCCCCAACCAGCAGGGCCAGTGTGGCGATCTGCCAGTCTGAGACAAACAGACACAGGGACAGAGAGGAGGGAGGGGGCAAGGGAATTAGGAAAGCCATGAAATCACACTGAGATAGACGGTGGCATAGGTAGCTAAAAAGAGGTTACTCTGGAGAGCCGTGTCTGTGCCGCTGACAGTAGGGAGAAAAGTGGAAGGATAAAAGTTAAAAGAGACAGCAGAATAGGTCATAGGCTACAATGGATAGCGAGAGTAACACTGAAATGTTCGGTCTCATATGAGAAAAATGATTTGCCTGTTGAAGCCTGTAGTGACTTACCACAGTGTAAACAGAAACTATTTGTGGTTCAGGGGCTCGAGAGTGCTCCTCTTGCATATTTTGAGAAGCTGGTGATGGCTCATACTGTTTTGATGTGAGACCCTGGGGATCTATGGTTAGTGGCAGATGAAGAATGTGAACCATGCAGTGAGCAACCCTCTAAACCAAGCACAGCACTTTTGGGGTTGACAAGAAAACAAACAAATGCACACACGCTTGGCTACTCAAGGATCTCACTGGTTCGATAATGGATCCCAACGCAGCACAATGACTGAAAGTGAGTCTGTGAGGTGACTCAGATAATGAGCACCACTCACCCATCACCCCTACCCCCTCTTGGCTGATGCCAGCTCAGCAGCGTTCTCAGCATTTCATTAAAATTTACTCCAAAAACACTCAAGTAGGGAGAAAGTGTCTTCTCAATCTTGTCTGCATCTCTTCTTTGAGTGGAAACAAAACTACTTACAAAAGAAAGACGAAAGAAAGCACAATCATAGGCTGGGTTTTTTGTTTGCCTAGTGTTGTGCCAAAAAACCAAAACAAAACAAAACAAGGAAGCAGTACAATTTCCTGACAGCAGGTATTAAGAGTGTGCATTAACCATGAGAAACAAACTGGACTGCTGATATACAGTACACGTGAATGTTAAAATATTAAGAGTATCTTCAAGTCTTCACTGTGAATTGGTAGAAACAGGAGCTCGTTATGTAAAAAAAAATGAGGATATAATGATAAGGTATTTGATTACACAGGAGGAAATTATTTAAAGCACAATGGCTTTAAAAACAAACAAAAAAACCACAACTACCATCAAGGGAGAAAGGGGATTGGTCACTACACAAGTTTTTCAATAGTACTAGAAAGGTTAACAAATGACTGACTTCAGTTCAAATATGTCTCATCTACATATACAAAACACTGTCTATTATGTAGCCCTAGAAAAAAAAAAAAAAGATTAAACACTGCCAAGAATATTTCCTCATTGAAGCAGAACATCATTAAAACACTCACCAGTGGGGAAACAGTAACAGAACATAAGCTGCTTAAAATACAGTTCCCACTCCTGTTGGAGTGACACTTTATTCCAGAGGCCAAGCAGCTCAAATATAAACAAACACCAACTACTTTTGACCAAATATGGTTCAGGATTTAGAGTTTAAAAATGGGTTCTGTCACCACAGGATGTTGGATAGAGCCCACAATAAGCAGAACACCCGTTCCCTTCGACCGCCAGCTTGCACAACACGAGACCCCCTTAAAGAATGACCCCTTGACATTCCCTGTCTCAGTATCACTGGCTGCCTTGCAGCACACAAGCCACAGTCACTTGACCTGCAGTTGTCACATCTCATCCCTGCTATCTTCTCTGGGTCAGTTTGGTGCCTTAAGCTCAACCAGTTAACATCTAAAACCGTTATCAGTACGTTAGTGAGCAGCAGGGTGCGGGAAGTCATCTCATCTCAAATTTGGAACAAACCCTGTAAGCTGTGCAAGAAACACAGCCAGAGTCAGAGTGCTTAAAGGCTTTGATGAGCAGGAAGCGCCAAACTATTAATCTGAGCCCTGCATGATGACAGATGGAAAAGGAGATACAGTATGCAAGATCCAATCTGAGCATTAATTATGGTTCCCTGTGTGCATGTCAGAGACTGCTTAAGTGTTTATCGAAAAGATCCTTCAGGGCCCCAATTCACTGTCTTTGTATGAGACAATGGAGGAAGATCTGTGTCACAGAAGTGCTGCAAGTATCTTTCCCGCTGTCGCACACTCTCAGCCTCACTGTCTGGGCAGCAGGATGGAGGAGTGTTTGGAACGGGAAGACCTTCAAGCAGAGGTCTCTGGTTCAAGCCCTTGGTTTCTCTGAGCAAGACACTAACCCGCAACCATCACTGTGGGAGCAGTGCTGTGTTGTGGCTGCTTGTGGCCTCTGAGGGAAGACAAGGATTGTCAAATGAGATTGATAGCGTATTGCATTGCGAGCATGCTTTGCCACCGCTGCGTCTCTCTGAATTGGACTCAGTCTCACACACTGGCTCCACATTCGCCTCCTCATCTCACACCAACACGGCATCAGCATGCACTGCCCTTGCGTTACTGTTCCACATTCCTAACCCAGTTTCGAATCTGTACCTTTTACACTTGACCTTCAACTTACTCCTCAATTTTTTTGTGTATGTGTGTGTGTGTGAGAGAGAGATATTCCATATGTGAGTAAATTCTAAATACTTGAGCATGTAGTAAGACAATACCTCGTGTTAGTACTCCATATTACTGTGGTTTCCAGGGCACACACACCCATAGTCCTTGCAGAACAAGATCAAAACATCTGAGTGGCCAGCTGGTGTTTCAAACTAACAGGATTTATTTAATGCCCAGAGCATGACACTGAGGAAATATTGGGGGTTTGAAGAAGGGGTAGAAACTGATTACTGGGATTCAAATCAATAAGCCTAGCCAAGCACAAGCCCGAGGAAATGGGAAGTTTGCTGTGTGCATTTACTGTGGTATGCTGGTGCTGAGAGCTGAGCGCTGACATGGAGACTTCATGTCTTTATATGGCACCAAAGTGCACTTTGTCTGCACTGACAGGGAAGGAACGGGGCCAGCATGACCCACAGTTACTCATCTCAGACAGAAAGAAAACATTTTGTGAGACTAACAAAACACAGTACATCACTCAGCCGGCAGGAGTAGGTCAGGCAGCCAAAAATGATGTATTTCTATAAATATATATTCATCCAGGAGCACAGAGACAGAAGTTTCCCACAAGCAGTTCAATTCACAGATGTAACAGGATTAACAAATTTAACATAAACCCAGGCTTACCTGTGTGTGCATGCTTAGACAACTTTTACTGAAGATGAGAATAATCATCATATTAACATTCCCCACAATATTACCTGCAGCAGTTTAGTAGAACAATAAAAGGTATTTTTTCAGGATTTTCCATTGCACAACACTGAACTGAAAGGGATAATATTTTCCAGGGTTGTTTCCAGTATGACAGAAATCATTTCTCACCATGTTGCTCTGAAATTGATGGACTGAACTCTTTAAAAGTCCAGATAAATTCTTGTGCTGTCACTGATTTTTATGGAAATATGTCATGCTTCCAGAAATGCCTCCATGAAGAAATTTCCTTAATAGAGGAAATCAGCATTTTTAGAGTGCTACTCTTGTCTCCCTGGTTACTAATCTCCAGGCATCTGGATCTCTGGGGAGCTCTCTACTCTGTGCTGCCCTTGCTCCTTGGCCGGTGAAGAAACCCACACAAAGGCTCATTTTGTACGCAACAAAAGGCCAAATGAAACCCCAGCTGGACTGCTCCCGGCGAGGCGAAATTCCCACATCATCCCGTGGCGCACAAGGAAAATGTTGCAGGGAAAAAAAGAGAAAAGTTAACTAGTCCAGATATAAAACTAATGTATCCATTCTTTATCAGAAGTCCACACTTTTAAGACTTATAGGGATGAAGTCCCCCACCTCCCATAATCGTTTAAAACCTTCTTGAAAAGCAATGTGCCGCTCATTGTTCACTATCTCATTTCACTTAGTGAAGTTCCTCACTTTGAATTAACCAGGCAATAGCTAATTATAAAGTAATTAACATCTTGCGCTCTCCTGAGCTATGTTTTATAATTGTCACCCACGGAACAGATGGTTCAGCAGAGCAGTGTCTGCGGGGACTCTTTGTTATCCCCCAGTATCACACTTTCATTTGAATACCAACGTGGGTATCGGGCTGCATCCACAATTGTGTTTTTTCAGGAAGAAAACATCCACAAAACTACTCAAATTCAACTGGATCTAAACTTCTAAACAGACATTGTCGGGGAGCCATCCCGTGAGGATGAGCGTGTCTGGAGGGACACCGGAGCGTCTTTCTCACCGGTGGCCAGCGTGCTGTTGCAGGACCACTCCACGGAGCTCACGGGCTTCCAGCAAGACACCCACAGCGACAAGTAGTACTGGTCATCCGCCGTGACCCACGCCGGGCTCAGCATTGCCCCAACATCCAAACACAGCGCGAGAAAGACGCACACCAGTCCCACCAACTTCAGGGGCGTCAACGCAGACACCCGCACCTCCTCTGTGCCGCTCACGGATGAAGCCATAGCCCACCTAAAGTATGTCACTCATTAAAAAGAAAAAAATAGGATCAGGTAGAGGGCACCATGCGTGGCGTGTGTAGTCCCTTAAGTGCCACGGACGGAGTCAGTGCGAACTTGAAGTTGCTCCCCGTGTCCGTGCTTCGGGCTGCGGGATGGGGAGCGCGCGCTCACTTGGTCCACAGTCCCGAGGACGCTGCTGCTGCTGCTGTGTGGAGCCACACTCTGCTGATGGGACTGAGCTGCAGAGCACTGAAATAACACCGAGCTGCACCTGCTGGGTCCTAGTGCCTAGACCCAGAATCCACGAGTCAGTGTTCATATATGAACCAATGTGGCTTTATTCAGTGGCATGTTTATTATCACTGAACACCACACATGGTTTCAGGATTCGTCTGGGTCTTTCATTTGGTAAGGACATCTTCTTCAATCTTTCTTGTTAGGCATATACACATGTAAGTGAGTGTGTTGCTCTACAGTGAGGTCAGAGGTTCAGATGCAGCAAGCGGAGGAGGCAGAGGTGCAATGTTCAAAAACGTTTTTAATGAAAGAGTAAATCCAAGAAAACATAAAACAGTCCGAGATGCAGAGTGTTGAGCGGATAGTTCAGGACGGACTCACAAACTCGTGTCCTCCTGGAGTTATGGGCTGCAGCGGAGCCAGAGTGGGGCAAGGGGGGCGGTCGCCCCAGGGCCCACAAGGTCATAGGGCCCCGTTGTGAATAAATTATTATAATAAAATGTACAGTGTGTGCGAGAAGGTATACGCATATGATTGTGGGCTCCAATTTGCCAATTCTTACATTATGACTGTCCATGAATGCATCAGAGCTGTAAGCCAGCGCTGATTGGCTGTGCGGCATGAACCAGTTTTTCTTTTGCGCTTGATCTGAACTCTTTGGAGGGAAGTTAAACAGTATGCTAAACACTATGCTAGCCGCTAGCGGTACTACCCAAAACCTAACATCGGAGCCATTGGTGAGTCAGTGAAACCTTCAAAAATATTATCTTTATCAGAATGCTGTGGTCTTAAACACCTGCCTATTTGAATGTGTCTTGTGTTGCTCTCAACTATAAGAGAACACCGAGTCTATTTTTTTTTCTAATAAACGTGAGTTCCAAAAGATATAGATAGCTGTGTCTGTATCTATCTGAATAGATTGTGTAATTTTAGACCAGCTGTGTTCATTTTATATTTAAGCTGTATCAGAGATGGTACAGATTTAGCCCGTGAGTTTCTATTTGAGTTTTCAGCACCATGGACAGCGGATGCTCTGAGATTGACAGCTGTCTATCAGGCTGCATTTGTGTGTGTGTGTGTGTGCGTATGTGCATTTGTTCTTCAGAACAAGTTTGTGAACTGGTTTGTGACTTTATTCTGCTTTCTGAGGCATATAGGTTTGCTTGGCCTAATAAAAGTGAGCATTAGTGTGTTGTTTGATGGTAGCATGAGGTATTGTTTGAATGGTAAAATTACTATCTTAATGGCCCGTCGAGAATGCTCCGCCCCCTCTGTACTGAGACCTGCTTCGCCTCTGGTTGTGGGTGCAAGTTCTGAGCGGACTTGTGGTCAGTGCATGGACAGGTGAACAGGTGAGTGAAGCTTAGGATCTCGCACCAATAAGATCTGAGGCCAGTTAAATAGAGCCACAGTTGATCAAGGGCCTGATCCTCACCAGGCACCACAAGTGATAAAATGACTGCAGGAGCACAGAACATGACATTATAGGTGTCTCTAAGATTTAGTTATAAATATGTTATTATTATTATATTATTATTATTATTATATTATTATTATTATTATTATTATTATTATTATTATTATTATTATCATTGTTGTTATTATTATTATTATTATTATTATTATTATTACATTTCTTGTCACAGGGAAAAGTTATACATTCATTTAATTCTTTTCAATTGTGTAAAAATGTATGTCCACAAAATTGTTAACAAATATATATAACAACGTCAACTGGAAAAATTACATTCTAGTTGAGTCTGTATTCATGGAAAAACTTTTTCTTCTTCTTATATTGGGTATTGTAGGTATTTCTGTTTCATGTAAAATCTGCCGTGATTCAGTTCTTTAAGGTTTAATCCATCAAATACAGCATAAACATCAAGTAATATAGTTTTGAGATATTTTAATACGGGGAAAATGCAATTTTAGTAAGTAAGGGCATATTGCCATTTCTGTACCATTTCATTTATTTAGCTGACAACTAAAAACTATATTCTGAATTATTCTTATTTACTTTCAAACTAAGCAATCTACCTTGTATGTAAATTTGAAAAATATTGTTTTTTTAATACATTGATTTATTACTAATATTATAATTTTTTGTGCTACTTGGCTTATTATTTTCACATTACCAAAAGGTTATGGCTCAAGAATGTGTCCATACGTGTACATTTACACAGATATGTTTGAAATAGTTGATTTTGCAATTGTTGTTTGTTTGGTTTTTTTGTTCTTTTCTTTTTTGCTTCAGTTTTCTTTCATCTGCAGATAAATACAGTGTTAAAGTGCTCAATACTGGTGTGATAAAATGCATATTTGTCTTTTCTTTATTTTTTTCACGATGGCGGTTGTTGGTTATGTACAGTGATTTGAGAAAATTTGCCAATTGCTGACAGAATAAATCCAACAAAACCATCAGTTGGAGCGTGGCTTTCTCTGGTCCAAATGAAAAACTTTGGGAGCAGTTACATCATGAAAGAAATTACATCTAAGTATAAGCAGGCAATGCAATGATGAATTCCTCATATCAGTTTAACAATGCAATCACCAAAGGCTCTCAGTGGCTCATGGCACACTTCTTGATTTCGCTGACAGCCATGATTCTTGTTCAGTGTGAATGGACTTTCATCAGGGAACAGCACTGAGGTGCACCACACCGGTCCCTCATCCAGTGTAACAAATGCTCCCTGGCCCATAAGACGATGACATGTGTGCCTTGAAATGTATATATGTGGATGAAGATACAGACATCAAATGGAGGACTCTTGAGTATCTTAAATGAAATTGAAGCTTTTTTCTAAAACAAAAGGCTAATCCATCTCATTTGCCTGATTTAACATCAAATGCTTCTTAATCCTTATACAGCTCAAATAACCAATGACATGTCACACTTAATGCCTGAAACTTACACACAGAAATATTTCATTTTTTTTCCCCCTTTAATTGAACTAAGTCCTCAGGGTGGTATCTCAAAATTAAGTCATACTGATTAAAAAATGTGCATATGCCCATGAACACACACACACACACACACACACACACACACACACACACACACACACACACACATTAATAGGTACGAAACAAATGCGCTGTTGTTTGGTTAATTTCCTCAAGCAAAGGTAAACAATAAAAAAAAAAACCATTTGACTGTTGAAGACCAATAGAATAACACAATTATGAGGTTAAAAGTTACTGTTATTTGATATGTGCATTTAAGACAGAGAAGCATTTGTGTTTGCTGTTCCGTTTGTGACCGTCCAGCCTCAACTATCTGTACTCAGTGAAGATGATGAAAAACTCTGCTGCCAGGAAGACTTGACCTATAGTCTTTGGTAATGCTATTGCTCTACTTTCTTTCCTTTGCAAGGTCAAAGTTTCTTAAATCAGGTACTGGGACCATATATAATTTGCAGGTATTTTTAAAGTGTAAGCTTTTGAGATTAACAAGGTTTTTTAAAGGCCTTCAGTTGAGGCTTTGTTTCCTGGGGGGCCAAAAATAATTTCTGAGGGAACCAAAGCATAAACAAAAATGTGTGGCAGAGCACATACATAACGGTATGATGTGAAAGAGAGAGGTTACTATTGTCACCATTTTTATTGATATGGAATAATGCTTTGTTTTCAAGTTCATAGGAACACAGTGCGAAGGACGCTCTGTTTTGTCTGAAGTCACTTGGTCTAGGGACTGTTCCCCTGAGAACCAACCTGTTTTCCCCTGAGACTATAATTATTATTATGAGTAAGACAGTTATACATATTACCCATACAGATATTGTAATGGGCTTATCAAGTTTGCAAAACATGCTCATGCTGCCTTAATCACTTTATTATCCTGTTAACTTTTCTACATTTTTTTTTTACTGTACTCATGCTCTGTAGCACTGTTGTCACCTTGGCTGTTGTGGTTTTTGTTTTTGTTTCCAGTGGGTTTTGCATCTATAATGGGACTTTTGCTGTTGTGTTGTTGCATTATTCTCCTGGGCCACCCCATCATTATCTAACAGGTTGTAGACAACCTCATAGGAAACATTCTTCTGCATGGTACTACATGGAATTTTAATTTAAATATTCATGTAAGTAGAAGCCATAGTTATCATCCTTTTGGTTAATGAACTGAACATTTGTCATTGTTTTGTTCTGTTTCATTGTTCATTGTTCTGTTGACAGCTCCACTTGCATTGGGAGCAATTTGTGGTTTAGTGTCTTGCTCACAGAGAACCAGATGGAGATCAAGAATCAAGAACAAGGCACTTGTAAAAACAACTTGGCAACAATTTAACCATCTTCAAGTTGGGATGAGATTTTGACATTTTTGTCACCCTCACTATGACAAGCTTGTTTCTTGGTCTAGATCCAGGGTTCGCAATAGGCGGACAGCGGTCCATGTCCGGACTGCAGACCACCTCTTTGACACACTTTTTTTCTAACATGCAGAGAGAGGGTGCTTCAGGGGTCCCTCTTCTTCTGTGGTGTCTGTGTAAAATAAGGTTGAACACCCAAACAGCACACTTAGTGGCATGAAGGGAAAATGCATGTGACCAAAACGGCATCCTATCCTAAAAAAGTCATACTCGGCTTATGAGTCATGTGAGGACTTTGTTAATCTGAGGATGTGAGGGTTTGTTGAAATGGACATTTTGTTTTATTTTTGATCTCATATATGCAAATATTTGAATTTAGGAGACAATTGATTCACCTTTAATGGAAGAAAAGCAGTTTCCCTCTTCTTTCCCAGTGTGTGTATTTAAAAAAAGGGGTATCTTTAATGAATGTGCCATCGTTTTTTTTTTGTTTTTTTTTTTGCACCTTAATGACTGAGGTCTTGTCATTTGTTTACCAAATAACAGTATGAGGGTTTGTTTTGGTTCATTTGCAAAAGGAAAAGGACACTTTGTTTTACTGTTGAGATAAATGTGAACATTTGAATTCTCAAGACACTTGATTTGACTTTCGTGAAAGTTGTTTATTTAGTTTTATTTTACTGAGTAATGCTAAGTAAGAAAGAATATCAGTGTGATGCTGAAAATAATTGTTTTTGTGCCTTCCACTAACTCCTGATTATTACAGTACAGTACACCAAGCCTCAAACTGCATGAAAACATAAAAAAAGAAAGTCCAAAAATTTTCACGGACACGCATGCACTGTATACCTATGACTTCCTCAAAACTTATTTTCTGGACCTTTTACATTTCTAATTGAGAACCCCTGGTCTAGATCTTCAAATTCATCAATGTCCATTTCTCAGCTGAGCTCAGCTGGACATATAAACAATTACCGTTATTTGACACAGAGACCTTTTCTCTAAACTCTCAATGTTCCTCAAAAGGTTGAAAAAACAAAAAACAAAACAAAACCCAAAAAATTCGGAGCATTTTGTTGGCGTTCATGGGCGCTTCCTGTCCTGTCTCTTTAATCCAGGGGAGGGGGATTACAGGATGTCCAAGAAGCACACTGCGCATGCGCAATCTACATAGCAACTCTCTGGAGCAGAGGAGGAGGCGAGGGATCGCTAATGCGCATTTTGGGGGACGAAATAAGGTAAACTGGACCGATAAAGTTTATGTCTGTAGGAATAGACGGTTCTTACAAGATGTAAAACCTTCCATGTTTATCGGGCGGCTGCCTTTCGACCTCTTTTTATCGGTTCTTCCCGTCGTTTGTGTCATGTGTTGCTCGTTAAGCTGCATCCAAAGCTGGAGGTGATCGGATCCAACAATTCATCCCCGCCTGCCTGTGTACACACCGGGGTCGACAACCGGCTAACGGCCGCCGCGCGCACTCCGCCGGGGCCGGGTGGCAGCGTCTCGGTGGTCGCGGTTGTTTGTCATTGTTCCAGCGGGCCAGCGGCGCTTTGTCGGGGATGTTTCCGCTGCTGGTCATCTATTTCTGGCAGCAGCCAGCAGTATTCCGGGTACACACGTCCATGTGAAAGAGCGGTCAGCGGCCGCCATTGGTCACTGTTGCTACAGGCGGGGATGCCTCATCCACACCGTCATGTCGTTCTATGCGCTCATCGAGCTGCTGTTTTCACCTAGATTGACGTGGGAAAGGTGGAGATTTTACTGAGCTCTGGGTCAAAGAGAACCTTCGTCGATTAATTCATGTTTACATTAAGTGTTCCCATTCAGTATTATGGGAACTTGTTATATTTGCTTAATATGTCCTGATTCTCTGTGTATCACAAGTTCTTTCTGTTGTTGTTCATGACAATCTGGCTTGTTCCAGCAAGTACAGGCTGTCGATTCATGTCTGAATTTCTCTTGCATGTGTGCAGATAAACCACCCCAAACAGACCTGCGGGAATCATGGGGAGTGGTAAGTGTTTTAATGCTGTGCTCATGGATATACCCCACAGGCACCTAAAGTATGGTGCTGATCTTAAGCATTGTTATACAGATGGAGTACATGCCTGGAATGTGCCCTTTCTATGTTTTTTCCTCAGATTTTCTTGACCCAGTAACAATCCTTATTATTTCCCAGGGGAAATTCCTTCCTTTCTGCATGATGTCCTTGTTTATTTCCTTCTCACATCCCTGTATTCACGAGTCATGCATGGCATTAGTTGTTGAATAAGTAGAGCATCAAACATTCCTGAGGCATGTTTTGGCATTTTGTTCTCAGTTTTCTTTGGAGAGTTTATGTTTATATTCTGGATGTGTGAAACAGAGGGGCGCTCTGTCTCTCAAAGTTCATTCTTCCACTTTCTCTTATGTGGCCCAGGGATGGATGCCTAAATCAAAGGAGCTTTTGTTTTTATGCAGAAATGTGGGCACCGAGCAGCGCTGGGCTCTGTGCTACTGCCTTTGTTTCAGTCCCCACCTCTCTCCCTCTCAGTTTTTTTTTTTTTGGTTCTCCCTTTTTTTCAGTATCTCCATCCTTTTTGTCTCACTCTCAATTAACTCTCTCTTTGCTTAATTCCTCCCTTTCTTCTGCTTCCACCCCTTGCTGTTCTGCTTGCCAACTCACCCCTAATTTACTAACTTTTTCCTAATTTTATGGCGTATGCTTTATTATTGATTCCTGTATTTTTTTTTCTTGCACTTCTCAAACTCTAACATCCTTGTCTTCACGCTGCCTTTGTCTTTGTCTCCCTCATTTCCACTTGTGACCTCCTCTCAGTGTTCCTGCCAGCAGATGCAGCCCACTCAGTGCTGCGGAGGCTGCGCAGGGCCAACTTCCTCTTGGAGGAGATGAAGCAGGGTAACATCCAGAGGGAGTGCCGTGAAGAGATTTGTACTTATGAGGAGGCCCGTGAAGCTTTTGAGAATGAAGAGAAGACGGTAAGGGAATGAAACTGGCGTCACTTTAATCAGATATTTCCTAATTTTGAAGACTGTGCATACACAAAGGATCAGACATGTGGAACTCATTAAAATACCTGGCACACATGAGAACCCATGTAAACGGCATTGAAAAGATTTTATCTTTGCATGGTAATTATGCTCATAGTTTCCTTGAAAAAATAATCTGTTATAGTACTTACATTTGAAAGATTCTGTATGAGTAGAATTATCATTACTTGTAGCATTAGCTTTCTGTTACTGTGTGCATTATTTGAGGTACATAGTTACTGCCTAAACCTAACATGTGCCAACATGTTTGCTCACTTTTTAATAGAATATATACACAATAACTTTTGAATGTTTTTATATTAAAACCGTATTGCACACATGACAAATCAGGGAAGAACACCCCAAAGTGCACTATAAAGAAAAAATATAGAAAGAAAAACTCTTGCTGCTGATATAGTCTGCCCAATACTAGTAAAATTATTTCCTTTTGCTGAGCAAGTTCTCCGTGACTCAAGATGGCTTAAGGTTTTCTCATTTCCTGTGCACCCTCTATGATTAATTTTTTCAACATAGTTAATTTGTGTTGAAGTAATTGTTGCAAAAAGAATACGTGTTTAGTGTGAATAAAAGGCAGGTTTAATATATCAATGATTGCAGATAATTAGAAACTATATATAACACATTTTTCATTATAGCCACCGGTAGTGTATTATTGAATTCTCAACTGCTTTCGTGGGGAAAAAAAAAAAAACCCAGTGCAACTGAAATTAAGATACATTTTGGAATACATTACAAGCAAGGATGATTATCACTTTTGTTACCTGGACATGGACGATTTACTTGACAATGTGTAACCAGCCTTTCTAAAATGTACTTCAACTAATTTGTGTATTACAACACATACTTTCAAATCATTACAGGAAAAACAGAGAAGTAATTCATGTAGTTTCCTTCAGTATTTGATTCATTCTTACTTTGCTTTCTTACTGTAGATTGATGCCAACAGACTACTGAAACATGATTCCTGTTTATAGCATTCATAAATCAATATTACTACTGTTGAGTAACTCAAAGTAAATACTCACCCTTTTAATTCTTCAAATGGATTTGTGCATCCAGCAGAGGAACAGTATGAGAAGAGTGGCAGCTTGTGGAATGTGGTGTGTTTTTTCAGGAAGTGATTACTATCAGCAGGAAGAACAGCCCAGTGTATGCAAGAGAGGGAGCCGAATTTGAAGAACAATTGTGAGACACCAGGGAGCAAATTCTCAGATATACATACACAATCGTGCTTATGTGTTTCTTTGTTATATTTATGATGAGGAAAGAAGGAATCAATCGGCATGTGTACTGTAGCTTTGATGTTTGAAGAAAACTTTAGACAGTGTGCAGCTATCTATCATCTCTTTATGATTCTCACAAAAAGCATGTCTGTGGTCTGACTGTCTGCAGAGGCGCTTCTGGGACGAATACGTTCGGGAAAGCAGTCCATCGGGGGGGCTGGAGACGGTGGTTGGTGGAATCCACTCTCTGTACTTGCTCGTGCCATTGCTGCTCGTTGTGTTCATCATTGCCGCAGTAGCCATCAGCGTGTGGCGTTGCCACTCACTTAAGCGCTCACAGCGCAGCCCCAGTCTGGGACACTCGCATCACAACCACGTCCTGTCGGTGGTCTCTATGGACCAGTGGGGGCGAGATTACCACCCTGGTGATCATTCAGAACTGAGTGTCCACAGCAGCCCAGCCTACCCAGGCTCAGAGCTCACATCAGGGAGAGGGAGTGCCGGAGACCCACCACCATCCTATGAGGAGGCCGTGGGTCATACAGATGTCCAGATAGAGACGGAGCCCCCTCCTCAGTATGAAGATATTGTCAACACCAGCTCTACAAGTGTCAGCGGTGGCCATGCGAAATAAAGGTGACTTGAACGACCGCCCCAACAAAAGCCCCAACTCACACAACGACTCATGTTATTGTTTAGCAGTGCTACTGCTGTGATATCACCAGCCTCCCCTGTTCAACACATGCACCAGAAACACCTATTAACTGTATGGTCAGTTGACAAATGCAATCATTACCAGCCAACGCTGTGAATTTTGCACTAACCTTTTATTGTGAAGGTGAAGTGATCGCAGAAAGAAGCAAGAGACATTACAATACCAAAACCAATCACCACCTCTACAGCATTTCCTCACGTTGCAATTATGCTGAAGCAGATGCTGTAAGCCAGCATATAAGAACGATGTTGCATGTGGCGGGAAGCAAAAAAGGTAATTATTGCCATGAGATAAGTGTAGGCGGAGGTTGGACTGATGTTTAGTGTCACAGCAGTGGTGGTTTTATTTCTAGCTGAGGGGATAATGTCAGGATATTTTGTAATGAGTTTTATTAACTTAAAATATGAGCACTTTGTTGTAGAAAATAGTGTGTAATGTTTTCACTTATAAGGTGACTTATGATAGATTTTGCATTGCAATGCTCATAAAAAAGCATCTACTCAAGAACACAGCTGATTTAATAAATTACACAGCCATTTGTGACTACGAAGTTAAAAAAAAAAGTGATGCACATTGCAGATATATTGCTTGTTGTGGTGATTTGAGTCAATCTCACATTTAGTGACATGAATTCTCTCTGTGTGAGCATCCGACTTACTCAAGTTCAGTGTTTACTTTTACCTCAGTTTTAGATGGCAAATTCACAAATAGTCATAGTCGGTAACTTATGAAGGGAGTTTTTTGGTTTAGTTATTATTTGGCTGTGTGCTGTTTTCATTGAAAGGAGCATTAAGATCTCCGACAGCCCTTTTGTTCAGTGTGGAGTCAGTTTGGGCTGAAATAGCTATTATTGGTTGAATGACAGGTGACACACACCCCTACGCCTGTGGCTAATTGAGAGCATAATAATCACATTTGACTGTGGGAGGAAGCAGGGACTCCTCGAGGAACCTCAAAAAACCACAGAGAGATAAATAAGCCTCACTTTAGATTCAAATCTGGACCATTTTGATGGGAGGTGATGGTGCGTCATACTGTTACAGTGCTGCCAGGCATCAAGGCTTAACGACAGTGTTGTGGTCAAAACCACGTGAAGGTAAAGCCGATCCTCACTGCATTCAGCTGTAATGTCAGGCAATCCCTTAGGTGTTGGTTTGTTGGTTTCAACAATGTGCTGTGATACTGTTATGTATTCATAACTGTCAATTTGCCAAATCAGTGCATTAGTCCAACTTCAGCATACACTTGTGAAGGTTTTGGAGGTTGCGAGTTACAAAAGGGGCTCTGTTGTATGTGTGTCATATGTGCTTGTGTCTTGGTAATGCATGCATCTCAGCCTGTATACATGAAGTTGTCTGTCTCTGCACTGTTTATCGATGGTCAGGGCTCATGCCATCTGTGGGTCACTGACTTCTGCTCAGAGCCTGCTTTAACTGTGAAACCACCCTTCTCCTTTTTCGTTTAAGCAACTGTAACCTCTGTATTTGAATACAGTCTTCTTCTTTTACCGTCACTTGCTGAAGTGGAACTTGTGTTCCATATCACTGTAGCAACAGGAGCTTTTTGGAAAAATCACTGAGATCTGTATTTAACGTCACTATGGACAAAGTCCATGCCTAGCATGTGTAATGCACCTCTATATAAATGTATATAGTTTATATGTTTGAAAGTTACAGTAAGATTGTTGTTTTTGTTTGTTTTTTTTTACTGGATGTGAATGCAGTGATTGCATTGGTACTAATGCAAGAAATTTACACTAGGTTGTGAATAAGTGAAGGCACTTGTATTAAAGGTTAAGTGAGCTGTTAAAGGTAAAGGACAGTCTGGTTTGACGTCTCCGGCGTCACTCTCAGCAGTAATGTTATAAAGTGCTCATTAACTACATGCAATATTGCTGCATATTCTTTCATACCAAATACACCAAATTTTCAAGATAAATCTTACACACTTCCTGTCTACGCCGCCTAAATTTTGAGCACTGATTTTTATTATACTTTTTTGTGAGTTGACCTGTGAACCTCAGCACTTGCTATGACATTGGATCGAGTTGTGCTGATAAAGGTTGTTGTTTTGGTTTGGCCAGGTACACTATTACCTGCAAAGCTTTTTTCTTTTTTTTTTTTACAATGCCTTATCAGAATATTATATAACAATAAATGCAAGAGAACTTGTGATAAATAATTGACTTGTGCAAGAGCTTGAATTAATTTGTAATAAAACATTTAAATGTGCTCTGTGCTGGATTACCATTTTTCTTTGCTTTGCATGCATTCCTTTAAATTTCCGTATCACCCCTTGATTTTTTTTTTTTTTTATGTGACATTTGTACAGTCAACTGAACCCATAAACACATTTGTCGAATGAGTCAGAAAATTTTCAAGAAGCTGTTGAGATATATGATTGAATAGTTAGCTATAGCTTCTCTTGGATGCTAGAACAAAAACAATATAATTTAGTAGAAAAACAAAGATGGTTTATAAAGGGTTGGTCCCTCCCAAAGTTGTTTCACTTTGATTCATAATCATGATCCATAGTCCAAGTATTGTTTGGGACCATTCAAATAAACCAGACAGTAACTCATTAACAACGAATGAAAGACCAAGTACAATGCAAATGAAGCTCAACGGAACGTTTCGCTCTCATTATTTAACCACCACTGTGGAAAATAATCCATTGTTTCACATTTGAACACCAAAATGAAATTTATTAACAATGATTGGTGAATGAATCAACAATGAATCATTGGTGACACATGCACTCAGTGGCTCAGGTTTTTTCCCGTTCAGTGTGTCATGACAGGAGAGTAAAGCTCTGGCAGCTTCAAGTAGAGCAAGCCACATTTAGCCCAGACACGCAAAAAGACAGCAGCCACTTCACACAAACACCTGTCGAGGAGCACATTATCAGTCTGAGTTGACCAAAAAAGCAGACTGAGTGAGGCCGAAAAAAAAAATCTGATAAAAATGTTATAAGGCTGATCTGAAAAAAAGACACAGAGAGAACAGAAAGAAAAAGTACCAGCTCAAATCATTTCAAACAATTGCAGTGCAACTTCATCTTATTTGGGTAAACCTAGACTTGACTGGTTCAACCTTTACAAAGAGACCACGCCTTTATAAAATGCAACAATGACATTTTTCCCTGGCTGTTTTGTCCACATCGACGTGCAATGAATGAGCACGGTGCTCACACCCACTCCTTGGGGTTTTTCAAGACTTCCAGCATCTCGGCCTCCTGGGTACCTTTGGCAGGTTCGTGCATGTACTCCCACCTGAGGATGAAGAGTGCGTCGGTTACCGGGCAACACTGGCAGCTTTATACTGTCATCCAAGAGCAACTGCTGCATTTAGTTGGTGTCAGCTTACCTGGCAGTGAGCGGGAGGGACATGAGGATGCTTTCAATTCGAGAGCCAGGTGTGGCCAAGCCAAACTTCACTCCCCGGTCATACACCAGGTTGAATTCCACATATCTACAATGCACACACACATTGAGATACAACGCTTTATATGATTTATCACGATTAGCTTTAGGTTTACGCTCTTCAGTAAACAGCTATTTAGAAACTCACTTGTTTTTCACTTTTTAAAATTGCTTGAAATAAAGTTTGAAAACTCATGGTGTGAATACTGTCATTGCTGATTGTTAGGGAATCTAATTCAGTCTGGATTTAAAACAAGAAACTTGCAAACCAAATTTATTTCAGTTTTCATGTCTTTGTTTATTGCTTGTTTTTAAGCCTGTACCAAGACCATTCTAAACCAAATAACAGTTGACCTGAATACAGTTGTGCAATTTCACCTCTAGAGGCATGAAACTTTAATCGCTCAGTGTAAGTCACTTCAGTTCAATGATGAGACAAAGTTCAGACTCATTCACAGTTAAGTCTCATCTTTTTCCTCCCACTGCACCTAAACCAGCCAATCGCTGACTTGCTTTCTAACTCACCATCACATTTCTTCCCATTGTAAAACTGTACCCTTCAGTTTGTTCTTTGTTCTGTCGCTCTCTTTATTGAGGACTCCCAACTGTGGCATTGAGCTCTGCCAGGATGTGAACCATCAAGGCTGAGCACCGAGTGCAACTTCAGTCAGACACAGTTGGCAGAGGTGAAAAGTAATGAACTACAAACATTTTCTGCACTCCACGTACTTTTTTTCTTGACAAGTTGTGACTTTTGATATGGTTCCATAAACAACTGTACTTTTATTCTTATGTTTTCCAAACAAATAATTTATAAATTGGGTTTGGATATGAGAGAAAAAAAAAGATTCTACATGATAGCAAAATCACTTTTTGATCACACTTTTTTTAAAACAATTACACAGAAAAAAAAAGTATTTCTTGTATCTATTTTCACTTTTGATGCTGCTTTATTAAATTTGTAGGGTGTAACGACTGATTCAAGCCGACTTTTGGCAAATTTCTGAAGTCCATTTCATTGAAATTGACTTAAATAAAATTAACTCTTTACATTCGGTAGTGCAGACTTTTTTCAACTTTATTTTATAAGATAAATAAGTACCCTTAGTTGTATTGTTATTTTGATACTAATATCTACGTCTCTGAAATTTTGTACCTTGACACATCATCTCATTTTCAGGTGGGTCCCAAAACATAACAACCAAGAAATTAACAAGTTTTTAATCTGATGAATGATTGAATGAAAGCATAAGAATCATGACTCAAAATTCAATGTGTTCTGGACAGTATCTCATGTAAAGCTGATGCATTCTTCAAAAAATACCTGTGTGGATTTTTTACTCACCTGCCTCGTCGTACCTGCTGCCAGTCCTTCTCTTCATCCGTAAAAGAGTCACTGAGGTGTTTGTATACGATGGGTAGGTAACAGGGCACCACAGTGCGGGCACAGCTTTTCACAAAGCTAAATGCCTCTTCTTGACTTGGGGAATCCAAATCGTCAAAGAAGATCCCTCCAATCCCGCGAGTCTCTCCTCTATGGCGGATGTAGAAGTACCTGTCACACCTGGAGAGCAGAACAACAGTATCGCAAAGTTATTTATTTTCGAAGCTGAGCTACAGAATAAATCAGCATATCAAGTTTGAAGGCATGAAAGGGCGAACAAATTAAACAAAAACATAAATAAATCAGAGCTCAATTAAAAAGAAAGCGATGCTGAAATTTTATTTACAATATGTAAAGCACATCCATCATGAGTGAATAGATAAAAAACAAGGATGATGCAATGCCAAAGGCAAAACCACAACATTTTTTATGTTAGCATAAAGGCTGGGGAGCATGTTTCATATCTGATAAAGATATATTTAAATGTTCTCCCAAACATTAAACATGCTTCATCTCTTGATTCATTGATTAAAATTTCAAAGAAACTCAACAGAATTTTTCTTTATTGCAACATCTGATAAGCCACACCCATCCTTCCCATGACCATTTACTGGTCATTTACTGACTGCTGTCATTACTCAACGGTTTTTTTTTTTCTGTAACTGCAGATTTTAGGCTGAGTCTTCCTCTTATCATCATCCTCCAGTGAGGATCCTCCCATTGTAAACCACACACACGTCCACATTTACTCAGAAATCATGCACACCGATGAGTCAGTGCCGACAGACACAGGATGAATCTAACTACCATTTCTTGAAGTCAGTGTAGTACTGCGAGTGGTGCTTGTCACACGCCTCCTTTAGGGTGTTGTGAAAGTGAAAGGCATCTTCTTTGTTAATGTAAACTGGGGTCAGGTCTGTGCCGCCACCAAACCACCACTGCTTATTGCCTGGAAATCACACACAAAGCACAACAAGACAAGGGTTATCATTCATCCAAACAATCAATAGTGTCACTGACACAAGAGACTAGAGTCTCGCACCAGCACTCACCATCTTCCTCTTCAATCTCAAAGTATCTGTAGTTGAAGTGCACTGTTGGAATATGGGGATTCTTGGGGTGAATTACGGAACTCACGCCCATGGCACAAAACGGCAGCTTACCTGGTAGAAAACACAGAGTACATTGTGAAAAGTGAATAAATAAATAAAAAAGATTACATCGGCCCATTCAGATTGTGCTTTAGTCTCAGTAAAGCATATTACAGGAAGTGTTGCAGCAGATACAACAGTAAGTTCATATTGTCTGTGCTTCAGGCAAAAGCTGTTTACTCCATGAGAAGACCTCACCCACCAGAACTCACCATCTTTTCCTTTGAGTACTTTGCCTCTACTTCTCATCTGCTTTGCAGCTTCCTCTGTCAGATTCCCAAACACCACTGACACATTGACCCCTGCTTTCTCAAACACCTTTCCATCCTGCATCACACAGCTGATTCCTCCTCCACCTGACAGACACACGGACAAACATATGGTTACAATAAACACATCCAGGAAGATAAGTTTACACAAGTTTAAAATGTAGAAATGATAGAGGAAGCACAGTTAAATGAGGTGAAATGGCCCCTTCTGGCCCATGCTGTGGTTCGTGTATTCAGGATTAAGACCCCCCTCACCTTCCTTCCTGTCCCAGCGGTCCACCTTGAACGTCCCACCGTCCACCTCCTCCAGGGCTCTGCAGAAGTCGGCCTGCGTCTCCATGATCAGCATCTCCATCCTAGTCCGCATCTCCCCTTTCATCTGCTGCAGCACACTGATGTCGGTCACGGGAGGAGACATGAACCCTCGGCATCGCTCCAGGATGTCCCCTTCTTGCTCCTTCTCCTCTTTGGCCAAGGCTGGGGAGACACTCGTTGCCATCTCTGCCCGCTGGAAGTGGTTCGCGTTGGCCAAAAACCCCGCTACGGCCGCTGCTGCAGTCAGTGCCGCGGCTCCGCCGAGCGCCACGGCTCCCCTTCTGGTTCCTCCGGCGGAAGACCCTCCCGCGGTCCCATGGGACATGAACCGCACGCCGGCACCTCTGGAAGACCATCTCGGAGACGGAAGCCAAGTCAGCGACACACAGCGAGAGGGGGAGGACGGCAGAGGAGAGTCTCCTGCACCTGGCAGGTTCTTTAAACGCGACAGCAAACACCGTCTCTTGACGGAGCAACGAATAATGGAGGCCATTTGTGGGAGAGAGCCTGCTCCGTCCTCGGCGCAGCGACAGTTATCAAATTAAGAGTACTTAATAACAACTCCAAACATTGTGACAAGTGGTGCCTACGTGCTATCAGTGGTGCGTTAGTTCAGGAGGCGGGGACTCCCCGCGACTGATAACAGCGGTTTGGGAAATGTAGTTTCTGTCCTCTCGTGCTAGCTTGATGCAAAGAGCTGGAAGAGGATACTAAACACTTCAAGACCCACAATGCAGTGCGTTTGGTCAAGCCCACACGCTCAGACTTCTTGCGCACATTCAAAGTTCTTCCGTTTTTCCCCAAACGTCACACGTCATAGAATTTGTAATAATAATAATAATAATAATAATAATAATAATAATAATAATAATAATAATAATAATAATAACTAAATGTCCATATATTGAATTAGATCAGCAGGATGGCCTCTTTTCGTTTATGGAGTTTCCTATGAGCAATGACTTTTCGAAATTTCTTTCTTTTCTGTACTTTACATTGTGGATTGTTTCATTGTTCACAGGGTAAGTCTCAGGTGATAGTCTATGTGTTCCCGAAACAGATCTTCATTAAATCTGAAATGAAAACTTAGGCAATTTACAAAAAAAGAAGATGTCTCGTGCAAATTTTAAATAGTAGCTTTTTTTTACTTTAATTGGGTACATATCACAAGTAGTCGCCTTTGTTTTAGAACAAGTTCTTCTTTATCTTTATCAGACGACAAATTGATATATCATTTCAGGTGCTATAGTGTTCTTTTATTTAACTTTCGCTGTGGTCTAATAAAAGTAATTGCAGAACACTAACAATGGTGGTATTTTCTGCTCAATACACATCTGGAGGGCTCTTTTCCTTCTGTTTTTTAATTGCTGAGGCTTCTGTGATGAGCTGTGTGCGCATGCCCAAGTGGTAAAGCGTGTTGTCCGTCTCCATGGCGATGGCTGTGTTAAACCTTTTAGAGCTGCAGGCTAGAAGCAGCTTACAGGTGCTGCTCTGCACACACTCACACAGTGTGTGGAGTAGGTAGACTGGGCAATAGTGCTAGGCTAAAAAGACCAGCATAATATGCCCTTTTATTGCATTTACCCAACAGCACAACTCCACGGGAGGAACCTGCTGGCGGTGAGTTGAATGAATACTATTTTCTATTGCTTTTCCCCCCCACATCAGACCAAAAACAAAGGAACAAACAAACAAAAAACACATTAATGTCACGTGCTGGCTGCAAATTTTGCTCAGCAGCTGTCACCATTTGTTCTCTTTATTAATATAAAGCCTTGAGCTATAACAGGATTCGTCTATTTTACTTGACTCTCGTTCAGAAGCTGGTGACAGTGGTTCCTAACTGGCTGCACTTACATAGATAAAAAGGCTGTAGCAAAAAGACACATTATGCCAGTAAGTGGGACCTATTTGTGCACAAAAAGAACAATGTTTTCTACCAACTCTGCAGCAGTAATATATAACCAGTAGATGGCGGCAGAATATATTCACAGCCCTGTAATATCTGAAAATACTGTTAAAGTTAACAACAAATAAACAAAAAATTCTCAAAATACTCGACCATGCTGAAAGATATTTTTTCACCAAAAAAAGAATCACCTCATAATCCATTAACAAATATTGTTATTATAGAGCTTTGTTTGTATTGAAATTATTTTTTTGTTTTTGTTGTTGTTGTGTGCGTTTGGCCCTCAAAACTATGTAATACCATTTGTAACCGCTAACCAGTATTTGAACATTTTTATAATAGCAAAACCTTATTTGAAAGAGCAGAGAAAACTGGAAGCTGACCCTGCAATTACAAGTTTATCTTCAGTAAGAATGAACTTAAGCCTAACAATGATATTTCAGTTGAACAACCAAAAAAAAAAAAAAAAAAAAAAAGTAAATCTTTGTCATACTATGGAAAAAAGAGTGCGGCAGCAGGAATAATATTGCAAAAACACCCCAACCCTAAGCTGCATGGGTTGAATGTTAGTGCAGTTCAACACACCTCAGTGCACTGACTGACTTCTTATCAGGATTTCTGCAGAGCTTCATGATGAGACATTAACGAAATTGTTTTGCAGCAGGGAAACATTGAAAACATGCAGGACCGTGGCCCTCCAGGATCTGTCTCACACCCTGATATGCCCATTAATGGTGAATTGAAGCTTGTGGAGTCACATAGAAATACAGTGTAACAGATCACAGTGTAAACACAGATAGTATTCTTTTGTGTTTCACCTTCAGTAAGCTATAAAGTTAATAAGATCTTCAGAAGAATTTCACATTGTAAGAAAAATGATGAGCTATTGTTCTTCACCACGGTCACTGATCCTTAAAAAAGTCTTGATATAGATAGATGTTTTATTGATGCATAAGTTTAACTCTACTTCCTTGACTGTAGAGTTGATATGGTTGCAGTTGGGTGGGCATCTGGGGTGAAAACTAGGCTTACCTACAGTGCAAGTTGCGATGATTTGCTGCAACAGCGCTTGTTAAAGGGAGACAGTATCCAGTACAATCTCTCTCTCTTATATCCTCTTCAGGGTCACAAGTTGCTGGACCCAAATCCTGATTATGGGTAGGAGACACTGGACAGGTCTCCAGTTCATCAGAGTGCAAGCACAGAGAGACAGACAACCACACACACTCACATTCACACTTAGTGGAATCTTAGTCATCATTTAACTTCACATACATGTTCTTGGACTGTGGGAGGAAACCCACACTCACACAGGGAGAACATGCAGATCTTTTTGCTGTGAGACCAGAGCACTAACAGCAGCTGAAAGGTGGCACTTTCTGTGCACAAACTAAACCAACAGATAATTTCTAGGTGAATAATGTTGTCTCAGACTGTGTTATACTTTCGTTAGTGTCTGGAGCTCTGGGGAAAACATCCTTCAAATTTTCTATCTGTTTGTTTTCCAGTTGTAGATTATGAGTGAAGTGGTTTACACAAAGTCTCAGGAGGAGTATGAGGATGACTTTGAAAAGGATCTAGACTGGCTGATCAGTGAGGAAAGCCGAAACGAGGACCAGGTAAGTATTAGCTCACTATAGGTTAACATACTCAAGAGGATTGGAGTAGCAGAAAGCTGCGACCTCTGAACCTGGTCCTGAAAGGTTTCTTCCTTTTAAAAGAGAGTGTTTCCTTTCCTCAGTCACTTGTGCTTGCTCATGTGGATCTGTTGGGTTTTCTTTGTAATAGTGTGTAGAAATGAAGAAATGAATTGAATTGAATTGAATTGAATTGAATTGAATTGAATTGAATTGAATTGAATTGAATTGAATTGGAAAGATACATTCTTAATCAACTTTCTGAGAAAATATGCTTGAAGTGCTGCTTTATTTATCGAAGCCCATGTGCTTCATGTGTCTGTGCCTTTGCTCTTTGAAAGTATGTTGGCGAGTCGTGTTTAGTTACTCGTCCTGGCACTTGATGGCATGTGAAACCTGTGGTGTTGACATACAGTGACATACTTTCACTGTTCCTCCTGGATGCAATATTGATGAACCAACGTACACATATCTATTATCACCACTACTCGTACTTACTGGTGCTGCTCTTTCACCTACATTCAATCAGTAAACAATGCGGCACTCTTTTCCTTACTCACAGGGTCCTGACTATGAGGACATCGAGGCAGAGATCGACAAAGAACTGGAGGAAGATGAAAAACGACAAGGAGTAAAAAGAAAAGATAAAGGGTACAAGCAAGAGGCGAAACCTAAAAAAGCAGAGCAAATGGAAGACGATGAAGAGAGGTGGCCGTCGCCTATGGAGCCGTTGGAGTATGATTCAGACAGAGACAGTCCGAGAAAGTCCCCACCTACAGACCAACCGCCTCTGGGGATCGGTGATCAGACAGATGAAGAAAAAAAGTATATTCTTGAGAAAATCCAGCAGGCTAATCGAGAACTGAGGGACCAAGAAGCACCAGATGCAACAAGACGGAGGCGACTGCATTTCAAAGACACCCTGGTGGACCTTGTGGTTCCTCCGCTGCAGTTTGTTAAAAATATAGTTCAGGTACAGGAAGGGAAGATGAAGAAGGACAGAGTGGATAACGAAGATACTGAAGTGTCTGGGAAGCTGTCTGAGCTAAAGCTTTCTCCCCGCAATGAAAATGGGGCATATGGAGGCAAAGCGTCTGAGAGCAGTGGAGGAGGACAGAGAGTGAAAGAGGGCAGGGTCCTTGTGGAGAAAGATGGAAAGTTTGACTTAGTTAATCTCAACGAGGTAGAAAGTCAGAATCTTCTCCCTCCTATAACAAACAGCTTCAGCGACTATCCATGCAGCTCCCCTCGGGCTGCGGAGCAGACTACAAACCCCACTAAAGCCTACAGTGTGGCCTCTTCGCCTCGCCCTCGGTCAGGCACTTCTTCTATTGATCACCTTTGTGCGCCGAGACCTCCTGCACAGCCCAGGAGCAGGCCCAGCTCAGCCAGCCAGAGCCAGAAGGGCAGCCAGAAGAAAAATGCCAAGCGGCGAGTGCAGTCCGCCACAGGGACCCCCTCCCAGGCCACGTACACACTCTCCCCCCAGCAAAAAGAAGTGCTGCAGAAGATCCAGGAGAGGAGGGAGAATCTGGCCAGGGAGGTCAGGAATAGTTAGTGAAATAATGGTTGATAGAAGACATTTTTAAATTGTCGGTTAGTTTGTCACTGGTAATAGTTTCTTCTTCTTCTCTTCCTTTGGGTGACCAGGCCGAGCAGAGGAAACGCGAGGAAGAGGAGATGAAAAGACAGGAAAACGAGCTTGCATTCAAAGCCTGGTTGATGAGAAAGAGAGGACAGCTTCAGGAGGAGCGAAGAATCCACCGTGCACAGGAAATGGAAAGGATGAATTCTAAAGTATGACCACACATTGCACAACAACAAGTTGAAACTTGAATTCAGTTTCTATTACTAAAATATGAGAGCATGAAAGCGCTATAATGTGTGAGGAATTAGCTGCTACATTTTCAGGACTGTATTTTATCAAGCATACATTACTGTTGAAGAAAGACATAATGCTAGTAAATCTTCATTAGGCATACATTTTCAAAAGTGCTACATTAATTTGTGAACTTTTTTTAGACAAAGGGACTTTTTTGGTTCTGATGTTTTTCTTTTTTTTTTTTTCGACTAAATGCAGTTTTTTGTGGTGGGTGTCAGTACTATGAATATGGCAATGCAATGCTGAAGATGTTTGTGCATGTCTGTTTGCTTCCACTCACAGAAAGACAGCAGCAATCCAGAGGAAGCCTTCCGGCTGTGGCTTCAGAGGAAACATGAGCAGCAACAGAAGGAAAAGCAGCTAACAGAGCTGAAGAGGCTGGAGGAGGACAGCAGTTATCTGTTACACAGCCGGGAGGAATGTGAACGTGCTTTCAAACTGTGAGTTCACCTCTGTCGAAGTCTGGAATATCATTGAATGAGTTTATGATAAATGTGTTTAATCTGATTTTCATGGGTAACCACTTTTATATGTAACACTATCAACTATCAACATTATAGAGTGTAAAAGTACCGTCAGTTGGTCTGTTTGACCAGAGGTTTTCTGCTTCTTCAAGAACTGGCCTGGACAAAAACAAAACCATGTTTACCAAAAAATGTCACAGGTCATTAATATCGGTAAGAGCTGCAACAGAAATTAAAGCTTTTGAAAACACTTCAGTTACATAAGAACAAATAAGTCAAATAAAACACTCGGTTCTCTCTTAGCCACCAGAGGGAATCTGGCCCTCAACTTTCAAGAAACAGCACGGTTAATGGCCATCATTTGACTGATAATGCTTGCAGTGACTCGTCTCCCCCATGGCCGTGCTCTCATTCGCAGGTGGCTGAGGCGTAAGCGGGTGGAGAAGAGGGCCGAGCAGCAGATGGCTCGAGAGCACTCGCGCAGGCTGGTGCTGGAGGAACGACGTGCACGGCGCATGAGGGACCTCATATGCACAGCTAACGAAAACAAGCCTTTCAGATTTACTGACCAGCTGGCTTATCACTTCTGAACAAAACAGCCCCAAACTCACTTCACCAAAAACACCACCAATAAATGCATCAGAAATCTTTTTATGATAGAAATTTTGTTTCTATTGTAATTTGGATTTATTTTGGGATTTACTTTAGTATTTATAACTCTGTGCTGCTTTAAAAAATGTTTTTTCAAAAAGTATCCTAAAGTGACTTATAGTAACTGTAAATAAACTATTTTCCGAATTCATAAACTCTATTTACATTTGTGATTAAAAAAAAAATGTATTTTTTACTATGTTAACTTCATGTAGAAGCATATGCACCTCACTTTAAATGAACCACCATTTCTCACCATCTGCCTTTCATCATGATAGTGTTTGTTGGGATATTTACATTCTTTCTCTATTAAGACACTGTTCCTGAAAAACAGCACACATTTCCCAAAACACTGCACCCTATTTTCTTTATTAGGACACAATTTTCAAAGCACTGCACACTTTGTCAAATTTTGAACTTTGTTTTTTTTTTTAGATTATCACACGCAGCAGAAGTACGTCGTAAACACAAACACATCCTATAAATGAATCTGGGGTGCCTGACTGTACATTACAAAATAAAAATTATGGTAGAAAAAAAAATCAGCACTGTATGTAAACATTTATACCAAATCTGCATCATTTCAACCTGGTCAGGCTACAGGACCTCTTCAGCATCACAAGTTATGTTTTCTCAGACCAGACACATGGAGAGAAAGACCTGGGGTGTTTGATCCAACCCTGACATGCATCGACAGAAACACCACCACATGCCAAGACCACTGATTGCAAGAGATTTTTCAGAATTTATGGCTGCCGCTCAAATACCTTCCACCTCCATGTGGAGGAGAATTCTTCTGTAGTATTCACAATGAGAGAAAATGGCGGCAGAAAAACCACAATGCAGTACCAGTGACAGAGGAACTGATTTAATCTGGAACCGTATTTCTTTGCTTGGGTCTTTGTCTCTGCCTAGGCCTTGGTTTTTAGTCATGGTCCAGGACCAGGTGAAGAGGCTCGGTCAGGTTCTGGACCAGGCACACGGGCAGGTCCAGGTTCTGGCTGCAGTCTGGGTCATGCACAATCACATCCTCCTCTTCCAACATGACTTCCTGCTCCTCTGACATCCATCCTGAACAGCTGATGTTGTTTCCCAGCAGGGTTCTTGGTGTGCAGTTCATTGGCAGAAGTGTTTTCATTTTTGACCTGTTGTGTCTCAATTATGACAACTGGGTTGGAACAGTGTCAGAATTCTGTCTCCTCATACTCACTTTTTGAAAGATGTGTGCTCTGAGTGTGTTCAAATGAGCAAAAAGCATGTTCAGTCTTTTGCAAAAACAGTGCAAGAGTTTTGAAAGCTGTGCAAACCATAAATAGTGTTCAAGCTTTGACACCAGCGTTCTGTTTCTGAGAGATGCGTGCAGTCAGCTGGTGCACAGTAAAATTGCCAGTGTAAATACAACACTTAAAGAGTCAATTTTAACACTACCTCAGTGAACATATGGTCCCTATCTACAGAGTGTTAAATTTACACTGAACATAGAGTTAAATTTTCAGAGTTAATTTTACTCTGTCAGGAGTTAATATTTTACACTACACTACACTAATCAGTGTCAATCAAGTTTTACACTATGTGGGAAGTAACAATCATAGTGTTATTTACATTTAACACTGAAGAGTTAAGTGTTAAGTTTTGGTGTTAAATAACTGTTCTAGTGTTAAACCTCCTTAACACTATGTGGATTAAGAAATTACTCTACAGAGTGTTGATTTTTAACTGACTCCTACCAGTGTAATATAATGTATTTGCGTAGTTTGCAGTGGTGAAAAAACACACATTATATTTTTTACCAAATTTATTCAAAGCACACTTTAAATTGACATCTTAATTACTACATTCTCCAATAAAAACAGGGAGAAAAGATCACACGGAAAAGCTCATTCTCCACTAAAAAATAAGGAGAAAATTACATGTAGAAGCTCAGTCTCCATAAGAAAAACATGGAGAAAATTGCATTTTAAAAGATTGAATAGCTCGAGCTTCAACACTACACCCTTACAAAACAAAAACAAGACAATGGTTTTCAGCTGGAGAGAATACAAACTGGAATCCAAAAACTGTTCAAGGTTACATCAAATGGCAATAAGGCACTACAAATGAGGATAAATCTGTTGGTCCATATGCCGTCTGAATGTCCATTGGTTTGAAATAAATCAACTCTCGGACACTGAAGACCTTAAGTGCTGAGGATGGCTTACAGACAATTTTGAAGGCATGGTAATGTTCATCAAAACAAACAGTTTCCACAACAGTGCCAGTAAATACAACTTGCTCATCTTTGATTACAATAAAACTGATTTTACAAAATACTGGCAACTCCTCACACATCTCAAGACACACTAGTAAACCAGGGCGATATTCAGAACCATAATGCTTCACCCATTTGACCAACAGAACATTAGCAGATGTGTCTACATTAAGTTTGGCAGCAATTTCATGGCCTCCTTGCACCTCTGTCAGCTGTAGCATCTTTCCTGGACCGTTACTCACTCTGCTCAGATTAAAAGATTCCCAGTGCAAGGCCATGTATCTCTGGTGTTTCCTGGCCAGTGTCTTTGTGATATTTTTGAAACTTTTGAGTTGAGTTTTAAAGAAGTTATGCTTTGCTTCGTACCGCATGCACCACACATGCAGAAGAGGTCCTATGTTTCTTACACATCGAGGATAGTGGATCATGAGATGATGTTTAGGCAAGAGATTTCTGGTAGGAAAAAGGCGTTTAAAAAGCTGATGATGGTCAATAATAATGTGCTTCAGAAAGATAGTCATACCATGTGTTATGATGGGAGAAAACACAATATTTACTATCTGCAGCAACAATATTAACAGACGCCAGCACTCATCGTCTCTCTGCACTAGATCACCAAATATCAATGGCATGTTTCGCAGTAAACACCAGGACTGAATGGCATTAAGACCCAAATCATTACTTCCATCAAGTAACTTAACTGCAGGAGGGCGATTTCTTCTCTCACTGTACCCATAGTTAAACGACTCTATTCTACTGGCCAGTTGCTTTGCAGTTAGGAAATTTTCCAGGAAATACTCCAATACAAGTTTAACTTCTAACTGTGCAACACCCTCTAAAATGTCATGCATTATGTCGACGGAAAAATTATCAGCTGTGTTGAAATATTTCAGAGAGTTTAACAAACAAGAACGCTTCACACCATATACGTGAGGTAGATGTGGATTTGTTTGTATAACCTGGCAATGTTCAGCATGCATGTCTTTCGTCCGTAATATCACAGTTGAGTCATCTTCACTGAAGACAGTTTGAAATTCACTTTTCTCAATGATACAAAAACGACAGCAATTACGGGCACTGAACGATTCCACAAACCCAAAAAGTCCATGCATAGCAAGATTATCACCAGTAACCTGCACAATACTGCCATGAACTTCACTTCCGAACAAGGGAACTTTGATCCCATTGGTTTCAAGCACTTTTATGTCATTTATGATGGGCTCAAGGATGGTGTCAAAACCATATGTTTTGATGTCCTGGGCATGAAAAAGTGCACACAAATGTATGTTTACTAAAGATGAATTTAACTTTGGTGGAAAGTTTCTGAGCGTAAAATATATAGCACCCAATTTGTGTATGCCTTTTTTGGAGCCTAAAGGATTAGCAGTCTCGAACTCGTCAAAAAACAGTTGAATTTGCAATGCATTATTTTTTTGAGAAAAAAGAGGATTCTTCTTCATATGCAACCCATCATTAATGTCAAAATACACATTGTCCTTGAGAGGGTGACTTGACATAAACATATCACTGATGTTTGGATTTCTGAGAATAGATTGCAGTGTTTCAAGAATTGGAACATATGAAAATTTGTCTGTTACAACTACCTGATCATAAGTTCCAG